>NW_027070121.1:212561-314085 GCF_002906115.3 Quercus suber
TGTGTGTGTGTGTGTGTGTGTGTGTGTGTGTGTGTGTGTGTTTTGTGTTTTTTTAAATATGTAACCATATGAATAATGGACAAAATCCATGAAAGAAAAATGAATGATTCGTATAAATCACCTAATGATAAATGCCTTGAATAAATCCAAAGAGTAACTAATAATCCTACTATACAGACAAAAGTAGTTATTATGCCTTTTTTGGACGAATCATATGGTCCTAAGGTTGTATGTAAACATGTTTGTTGTATGTAAACATGCAGTGAACAGGTAATAATTTATGTAGAAAAAATAGTGAACAACTTTTCAAATAATGCTAAATAGAAAATAATTTTATGCAGAATGCTATAAAAAACCATTTAAGTGCAATAACCGCGCCAATGCTAAACACAGTTTATGCAGAAAACAGTGAACAATTTTTATGAGAAAACAATGAACAATTTTAATTAATGTAGAAAACAAATTTTATGAATGCAGTAAGCAGATTCGAATATACAGTAAACATGATGTGCATAGAGCAAATTTTATTAATATAGACACAGATTTTATCAATGCAGAAAAACAGATTCGATCATTGTGAAATTTAAACATGAAAAAGCATACAGATTTGGCTCTTAAATTTAGAGAACACAATTTTTGAAGGTGTTTTATGAGAAAATAGTGAACAATTTTTTAAATAGTGTACAGAAAATAATTTATGCAGAAAAGAGAGTGAAATTTTTTTAAATAATGCTAAATAGAAAATAATTTTATGCAGAATGCTAGAAATAGTTTATGCAAAAAACAGTGAGCAATTTTTATGGGAAAACAATGAATAGTTTTAATTAATGCAGAAAACAGATTTTATGAATGCAGTAAGCAGATTCGAATATATAGTAAACATGATGTACAGATTTTATCAATGCAAAAAAATAGATTTGATTATTGTGAAATTTAAACATGAAAAAACATACAAATTTGGCTTTCAAAATTTAGAGAACACAATCTCAGGAGGTGTTTTATGAGAAAACAATGAGCAATATCTAAACATGGGGTGCTACAACTTGCCAAAAAAAAAAAGTTGCCAAAGCGACTTTCACATCATCAGCCAAACATTTAGATACACATAAAAAAAAAAATGTTTCACATTCCTCTTAGAAACACTGCAAGTCAAGAACTTACATATCCAGATGTGGTAAACTTAAGTTCTTCTTTATATCCGAGTGATCCACTCTTTCTACAATACTTATCAATCATTTGACCATATGGTAATTCCGAACAGGATTGATAAAGTAACAATATGTAGCTTAAACTTCTTTCAGTGTGTCCATGGCTAAAAACAGAGTGAGATTTTTCTTTTACATGTTGTTCTAATTTCTCATTGTAACCCCAATATTTTAACAAATTTGACCATAACGTGTTCGAGAAGTAAGAAATTGATGAGTGTGTTGAAAATGAATTAACAAGGGGTATGAGTGGCCTAAAAATTCATATTTTGAAATTAAAATCTCTATATTTTACAGTGCTTCTATTTAAATAAATAAAAACATAAAAAATAAAAAAATAAAAACTACTTATTTTTATGTTTATGTTTATTTGTCGATTATCAAAAAATAAAAATAAAAACAGTTATAAGGAACTCGAGCTTGGTAAACTCGAGTTCCTTATAACCTTTTTTTTTGGGGGGGGATAATCAACAAATAAACATAAACATAAAATTAAGTAGTTGTTTTATTAGAAGGAACTCGAGCTTGATGAGCTCGAGTACTGTAGAAAATAAATAACAAGCATTTTATTTTCAAAGAACTCGAGCCTGGTATGCTTGAGTATTGTGTTGCATGGAACTTGAGTTTACCAAGCTCAAGTACCACATTATTTTTTTTAATTGCACAAATTTCAGGTCAACAGTGTCACAGTGGAATGAAACTAGGAACTCAAGTTTAGTGAGTTCGAGTACATAAAAAGTGGTAGATTTCCATTTAGTTCCGAAACTGTGCTTAATTGCTACAAATTTCTGAAAATGGTGGTATTTGACCATTTTCACCTAATTACTTATGTCACTTTCTCCTAAAAAACCAAAATTGAGTCAAGCTGAACTTGCTCAACCTGCAATTATATCTTTGTCCTTACTTACCAAAACAAACTGCAATTATATCACTCTAATTACCCACAAACCTCACTAACAAATCATTCTTTCTCTCACAATATCCCAAAAGATGAGCCTAATTAAACCCATTCCTTATTCAGCAAAAAAAAAAAAAAAAAAATTTAAACCCATCCCTTTCTATACCACACAGCAACTATTCCCATATGAACCCCTTGAATTTCTAATCCCTATTTAAAATCCCATTTAGCATTTGACCTCGTTCTTGTCACCGTCCTTATTTCCCAACCGTTACTCCCTCACAAACCCAAAACCCTTAAAAATCATTTCCCATCTTATGTTACCATTTGCAAAAGGCTTACACATTTTGCAATAGGTTCTAAGTGTTTTTCTTTAACGTGTACTTTTTCTATTTTTTTTTTTTTGTTTCTCACAGGTTAGAATTTCCATTGAATTCCCTACAACTGGTATTAGAGCCTAGGGTTAGGTTTGAGTGGGAGCAATGGTAGAGGAAGCAAGAAAGGCGTCTGGAATAGAAAAGTTTGATGGCACAGACTTCGCGTATTGGAGGATGCAGATTGAAGATTATCTCTATGGGAGGAAATTGCATCTGCCTCTTTTGGGGACAAAACCTAAGGCTATGAAAGCTGAGGAATGGGCTCTTCTTGACAGACAGGTACTGGGAGTTATCAGGTTAACTCTGTCTAGGTCTGTTGCATACAATGTTATAAAGGAGAAGACTACAGCAGATCTGATGAAGGCTTTGTCTAGTATGTATGAAAAGCCATCAACAAATAACAAGGTGCATCTGATGAAGAAATTGTTCAATCTGAAGATGGTAGAGAACGCATTAGTAGCACAACATCTGAATGAATTTAACACTATCATAAATCAATTGTCGTCTGTAGAAATTGATTTTGATGATGAGATTCGTGCTCTGATCGTCTTGGCTTCTTTGCCAAACAGTTAGGAGGCAATGAGGATGGTAGTAAGCAATAACAGAAATTCAAATCGGGGTAGATCAAAATCCAGAAATTCTAATCGGAATAGAAGTAAATCTAGATCAAGCCAACAAGTACAATGCTAAAATTGTGGGAAAACAGGTCATTTTAGGAACCAATGAAAAAGTCCTAAGAAGAAGAATGAAGATGACTCTGCTAATGCTGTAACAGAAGAGGTACAGGATGCATTACTTCTTGTAGTAGACAGTCCACTTGATGATTGGGTTTTAGACTCAAGAGCTTCGTTTCATACCACTCCATACCGAGAAATCATACAGAATTATGTTACAGGTAATTTTGATAAGGTGTATTTAGCTGATGGTTCAACCTTGGATGTTATGGGTATAGGAGACGTTCGAATATTGTTGCCCAATGAGTTTGGTTGGTTACTGGAGAAGGTTTGACATATTTCTAACCTGACGAGGAATCTGATTTTTGTTGGACAACTTGATGATGAAGGACATGCAATACTATTTTTTGGTAGTATTTAAAGGTTACAAAGGGAGCTAGGGTATTGGCTCATGGAAAGAAGACTGGTACTCTATATGTGACCTCAAGTCCAAGAGACATAATTGCAGTTGTTGATGCAAGTACTGATACAAGTCTATGGCACCGCAGACTTGGTTACATGAGTGAGAAAGGGACGAAGATGCTGCTGTCAAAAGGAAAACTACCAGAATTGAAGTCCATTGATTTTGACATGTGTGAAAGCTGCATCTTAAGAAAGCAAAAAAATGTAAGTTTCTTGAAAACTGGCAGGACACCGAAGGCTGAAAAATTGGAGTTGGTACATACTGATTTGTGGGGGCCTTCTCTAGTTGCATCCCTTGGAGGTTCAAGGTACTACATCACTTTCATTGATGATTCAAGCAGAAAGGTTTGAGTTTATTTTCTAAAAAATAAATGTGATGTATTTGAAACTTTTAAGAAGTGGAAGATCATAGTTGAGACAGAAACAGGTTTGAAAGTAAAATATTTAAGGTCAGATAATGAAGGAGAGTACATAGATGGAGGGTTTAGTGAGTATGTGCTGCACAGGGAATTATGATGGAGAAGACCATTCCTGAGACACCACAACAAAATGGTGTGGTTGAGCTCATGAATAGAACTCACAATGAGCATGCTAGGAGTATGAGGTTGCATGCTGGACTACCAAAAACTTTTTGGGCTGATACTGTTAGCACTGCAGCTTACCTGATAAACCAAAGGCCATCAGTTCCCATGGAGTTCAGACTTCCTGAGGAGGTTTGGAGCCGTAAAGGGGTAAAGTTTTCACATTTAAAAGTTTTTGGTTGTGTTTCCTATGTTCATATTGATTCTGATGCTCGTAGTAAACTTAATGCAAAGTCTAAAATATGTTTTTTCATTGGCTATGGTGATGAAAATTTTGGCTATAGGTTTTGAGATGAACAAAACAGGAAAATCATTAGAAGTAGAAATGGGATATTTAATGAACAGGTTATGTATAAGGACAGGTCAACTGTAGTGCCAGATGTTATAGAGATAAATCAAAATAAATCTGAGTTTGTCAACTTAGATGAATTGACTGAAAGTACTATCCAGAAAATGGGTGAAGAAGATAAGGAGAATGTAAATTCATAGGTAGATCAGAGTACACTTGTAGCTGAAGTCCGCAGATCTTCCAGGAACATTAGACCTCCATAGCGTTATTTACCCGCTCTAAATTATCTCATATTGACTAATAGTGGTGAGCCAAAGTGTTATGATGAAGTCTTGCAAGATCAGAATTCAAGCAAGTGGGAGTTAGCCATGAAGGATGAGATGGATTCCTTGTTAAGGAATCAGACATGGGAACTGACTGAATTGCCAGTACGAAAGAAGACTTTGCACAACAAGTGGGCATACGGAATAAAGAATGAGCATGATGGTAGCAAATGTTACAAGGCCAAATTAGTTGTTAAAGGGTTCCAGCAGAAAAAGGGCATTGGCTACACAGATATATTTTCTCCAATTGTGAAGATGTTAACAATCAGACTGATACTGGAAATGGTGGCTGCAGAAAACTTACATCTTAAGCAGTTAGATGTGAATACGGCATTCCTTCATAGTGACTTGGAGGAAGACATTTACATGATTCAGCCAGAAGGATTCATTGTTCAGGGATAAGAGAATTTAGTCTGCAAACTAAGAAAGAGCTTGTATGGCCTAAAACAAGCTCCAAGACAATGGTACAATAAATTTGACAGTTTTATGCATAAAATTGGGTTCAAGAGATGTGAAGTTGATCATTGTTGCTATGTTAAATTCTTTGACAATTCTTATATCATTTTATTGTTGTATGTGGATGATATGCTCATTGCAGGGTCTAGCATTGAAGAGATTAATAATTTGAAGAAGCAATTGTCAAAACAATTTGCAATGAAGGATTTAGGAGTTGCAAAGCAAATCCTTGGTATGAGAATTGATATTCCCACGAAAATCAGTGGGCTGAAGATCTTCGAATCTTGATCTCGAAGAGAATCCTGGAAAACAAAATAAGATCAGAGGAGACCGGTGGGTGCCGGCCCAGGGTCCTCCGATGGCAAAGTTAATCTTTTTGCTAGTCGTCAAAAGAAAGAAAGTGCTTTCAAGAAGTTTTTCAGAATGTTTTTCATGCCTCGCTTCTCTGCCAACGAGCCCTTTATATAGTGTTCGGCAAAAGCGGTTACCTTGTAACTTCTCCAGTCATTGTGGGTTTCGGGAGAAACTACTACAACCGCCACGACAGTTACAATACTTAGATTTCATAACTAATTATTTACTGTAAAACGGTTGATGGAATATTGCATCCGTTGAGAACAGACGCAACGCCTCATCTCGTCCATTTTCCCTTTATCAAAGACGAGATGTTGTCATAATGCCTGGCTCATCCGTCATTAAGGACGAACGAGACATTTTTACAATGCCTCATCTTTGTTCCTCAGGATGACGGAGGCAAGGATGAATGTTGACTCAATTGGTGAAGGCTCCATCTTTTTCCAGGGATGAGATTTTGTAGATGACCTGAGCTACCTTTTTCCTTCCCCATTTCTTGGACGAGGCGTGTGGACGACTTGGGAGTTGGATATTTTTTGCCCCCCCCATCAGTTGCCCCCTGTCCACATGGGTCGTTCAACTAATGGGGTGAGTTGTTAATTCGTTCTTGGATGTTTATAGCTAATGTAAGATGAGTAAATATGCCACGTGTCAGCATCTTATTGGCAACTAGTCTTGTCAATTCGTTTTTTCGAGGTAGGCGCCACGTGTCACTCTTGTATTGGTGACGTCGTTTCAAATGCCCAGGTCAACATCCTACAAATAGTTGAATCTCTCCTGTGCCCTTCACATTTTTAGAATTTTCTGCCTTTGACATTCCTCGTCTAGAGCCTCATCTAGGAGTTTTCACGCGTCTATAGCCTTCATCCGTCTTAGAAACAGGTATTCTTTCCTCCTTCGTCTTGTAGGTTTCTTCAATTTTCCTTTTCAAAGAAAATGTTAGCAACAATTATCTCCTCGTCTAGTGATAGTGTAGAGAAAGAGATAGACGAGTATTACGACGAGAGTAGCTCCAATAATTCTAGTAGTACTAGTGATAGCAGCGGGGGGAACTCTTCAGACGAGTACATTTCTGGCGTCCCTGGGATTCCTTTAGAAGTTGTTCAAGATCAACTTCGGAAGGCCTCAGGGTCCCAGGCAGGTACCTCGTCCAACATTCCTCCTAATGCTTTGGACGAGCAGACCACTGTCTTTAGTTGCGCTGTAGATATTCCTTCTAAGACAGATGAGCAAAGGTTGAACAATCTTAGGACGTGGTACCAAATCTCGGACGAGCTTAATCCCAGATTGCCAGTCCGTGGAGAATGGTGTTGTGACCCTCGTTTTGGGATAGGCGTCTATGAGGCCTATCTTTTGGGGGGCCTAAGATTTCCATTAAATTCCTTTATTAGAGAACTACTATGTAGGTTAGGTTCAGGAGTATGTCAGTTTAACCCCAACGCGTGGAGGTTGATTATCTCCATGCAAATTTTGTGGAGGGAAGTATTTGAAGGGGACCGTCCTCTCACCGTGGACGAGTTCCTCTTCTGTTACAAACCTTCAGAAATTCATTAATCCCCTGGCTTCTATCAGTTCACAGCCAGGGGTAGTGATTGTAGATTGATCAAGTCCTTGGCCTCGTCTGATAGGAAATGGAAGACGAAGTTTTTCTTCGTCTCTGGCTTTTGGGCTGGTAGCCTTGCGAACGTTGGTCGGGATACATTTGGTCCTTATACTGGGGATTTAGGGAACCTTCGTCCAGAGGGTAAAGTCTTTGCCTCCCTTTTTCTTTTCTTTTCTGTTTAAATATTATTATTATTTTTTATGCCTAACTTTTATTTATTTTCTTTTAGCCGTTGGACAACCTTCCCTCAGTAAATTCCACCGTGACCGCGTCCACAGGGCTCGTCTACACTCAGACAGGGACTTCCATTCCTTAGTTACACTCAGACGACTTGCCAAGTGGGGACTTAGTCCTAAACCGTCTGAAGAAGCTCTTGCACACGAAATCACAGTACGAAGAAGTAAGTTCAAAATTCTAAGTGTTCTTGGTGTTGTTTGTCTTTCGTCTTTGTTCTAAAAAATATATATATATATATATATATATTTTTTTTTAGGAATGGCAACAATGAAGGGAAATAAAGGGAAGGAGGTAGCTGCTGAAGGGACTCGTCTTGAGGGCGAGCCTCAATCTCGTCCATTGGGTGGGGAGAAAAGGAAAACTTTATCCAAAACTCTGGATTTAGGGAATCTCCCCAGCCGTCGAAGCAAGAAAGTTAAATAGGGCTCGTCCTAAGCAAAGCCCAACCTACCTCCGTCCCAACCACCTACCCAAGTGTTTGACGTCGATTCGTCCACGCCCATTGAGACCCCCCCGTCTAAGACTCCTACACCCAAGATGACTATTGCCGTCTTGTCCCAGCCTTCCCAAAGGGTTGCTTCAAATATTGTTGAGAATGAAGATTTGGCCTGGGAACGGTTCCAGAGTGCTGTGCTTGATGAGGACATAAACGCCTGTTATGACATGTCCTTGAAGGACTTTGAACACTCAGGTGTTCATGATCTCTTTAAGGTATGGACTTCTTGAGCTCGTCTTGAATATAATAAGAGGATCATTCTATTAACTTTCCTTACTCGTCCTCTCTTATAGGCTATGTCAAAATTTATGGCGGCTTCTGAGCAAGCTACAGAGTTGGAAAAGACGAGAGTCTTGCTGGAGACGAGGATCCAAGAGGTGAAGGCTGAATCCAAAAGGTGGGCTGAGGCAGCTGCTAATGCTAAGGAGAAGGTAAAATAGTTAGAAAATTTGATCGAGGAGCTAAGGACTAATGCTGTGGAGAAAGATACTTGTCTTGATCATCTTCAGAAAAAGAATGATGAGCTGAGTTCTCTTCTCTCCAAAGCACAAGAGGACGCGGTGGTTGAATTTAAGGCGTCCAAACAATATACTGATCTCCTAGACACCAACTACGCAGCTGGCTTTGAGGATTTCAGGATGGAGGCTATGGAAAACTTCCCTGAAGTTGACTTTAGCTCCATCAAGCTTAATTTGAACGCTACTGCTACCAGCTCTCTCCTCCAAACTGGCTCTGAAGATGTCAATATTGAAGACGATGCCTCAACCTTGCCTCCTCAAGACGACTCCCATGTTGATGCTCCCCCAGCTTAAGGATGAAGTTTTAACTTGGTTATCTTTTGTATTTGTATTTTTATTTTTACTTTGGTCCATTATTTTAGGACCCTTTTATGTAATGCAAGTACATTCAGCTCGTCCATAGTTTAAGGACGAGTTTATGCAAAACAAATTTTAATTTTACAAGGGTGTTTGGACATTAGTTGTCCGCCCTTGAAACAGTTGAATGAATATTGTTATCTTTCTTTAATATGTGCACAGACGAGTCTTTATTTTTCACATGCTAGTCCTGGTGCTTAACTCGTCCATTTTACACATTTTTACCATTTTTGTTGGAATTTCACTAAGTGTGATTTATCCATGAAGTAATAATTCAGCATCATTCATCTTTGTTTTTGCCAGTTTCCGTCTTGAGACTATGCATTTTTACTTGTCCATAGACAGAAATATCTTTGATTTCTAAAGCATTCGTTTATGCATTTCCTTGTTCATACTTGGGATATACATAATATTTTACTTCATCTGTTGTATGGATGAGTATATGTTAACTTCATGACGAGTGTAAGTTTTACCTCGTCCCTTGATTTGGACGAGTTTACTTGGATATCAAGTTTACCTCATCCCTTGATTTGGACGAGTTTACTTGGATGGCATAAATTTCATTTCGTCCTTTTATTCGGACAAATTTGCCTTGGAAAGAAAAAAAAAAAAATTAAACGAAACATCTCCGCGTCCAGAGAATTTTCTCGTCTTGAGCTTTTCAGCTCTTAGCTACATGAAAATCGATATTGCACACAACATTATATACATAACATAACATATTGTTTTAAGACTGGGCATACACTTCATAGGCTAATGCCTTTATTTAAACAACACAGACTATAACATTGTCCATAAATTTAACACAATAATAAAGCCACACAAAATATAATAGCAAAGTTTTTAATCCCTGAGCTCGTCCAGAGTCATGCTCCTCCAAGCTAACATTCTACTGATAGTACTTCCTCAAGTGCTCCACATTCCAAGGATGCTCCAACTTTCTCCCATTAAGGGCTTCCAAGTAATATGATCCTTGTCTTTTGCAGTTGACGACTCTGTAGGGGCCTTCCCAATTTGGTCCCAACTTCCCATGTGCTGGGTTCTTTGTTGCCAAGGAAACCCTTTTCAAGACGAGGTCTCCTATGTTGAAATGCCTTGGCTTCACCATTGCATCATACCGCCTAGCTATGAGGTTTTTATACCTTGCCATTCTTTGTTCAGCATCCATCCTTACCTCATCTATCAGATCAAGGTTCAAACGAAGTTGTTCCTCGTTATCTTTGTCTTGATACGTCGCCACTCTATGATTGACCATATGCACTTCTGCAGGTATGACTGCTTCTGTTCCATAGGCCAGCTTGAAAGGAGTTTCCCCTGTAGGAGTTCTTGCTATCGTTCTATACGCCCACAAGACACCTGGTAGCTCATCTGGCCATACTCCCTTAGCCCCCTCAAGCCGAGTCTTGATTATCTTTAACAAGGATCGGTTTGCAACTTCTGCCTGGCCATTTGCTTGTGGGTGGGCTGGCAAGGAGTAGTGATTTTGAATTCCAAAGTGTATGCAAAAATCTTTGAAAAGTGCATTGTCAAATTGTCGTCCGTTGTCCGATACCAGCACCCTAGGTACTCCAAATCTGCACATAATGTTCTTCCACACGAAGTTCTTGACGTTTTGTTGTGTGATGTTGGCCAAAGATTCTGCCTCTACCCACTTGATAAAATAGTCAATACCAACCACGAGGAATTTCATTTGTCTACACCCAGTGGAAATGGACCCAGAATGTCTAGTCCCCATTGTGCAAAAGGCCACGGGGCCATCATTGGAGTCAAATACTCTGATGGTTGCCTGGGGATGTTGCTAAACCTTTGGCATTGATCGCAGACCTTGACATAGGCCTTAGCGTCAGCTTGCATGTTTGGCCAATAATACCCTGCAAGGACGATTTTGTGAACGAGCGACCTGGCTCCTGAGTGATTGCCACATGCTTCTTCATGAATTTCCCTTATTATGTAGTTCGCTTCGTTCGGGGCTAAACACCTGAGATAAGGCTGGAAAAAACCTCTTTTGTAAAGAATTTCGTCCATCAGAATGTACCTGGCTGCCCTTACCCTTAACTTTCTAGTTTCGTCCTTCTCTTCTAGAAGTCATCCGTCTTTGAGGTACGACACAATTGGAGCCATCCAATTTTCTCTATCTTCCACCTGTAGTATTTCTGGAATATCTACACTTGGCATATACTGAATTTCATCAAATTTGTCTACGGCTTCCCTCGATGAAGCTTCTCTCGCCAAGACATCAACTTCCATGTTTTCCTCCCTTGGGATTTGAACGAAGCTAACTTCCTCAAACTTTTTTATAAGGCGCATTACTCTGTTTAAATACTTCCTCATTCGTTTTTCCTTTGCCTCAAACATTCCATTCACTTGGCCTATGATTAACTGTGAGTCTCCTAGGACGAGGAGTGACTTTGCCTCTACGGACTTGGCTAATTCCATCCCCTTGAGAAGAGCTTCATACTCAGCTTCATTATTAGTTGTCTGGTACTGCAAACGGACTTTGTGTTTTAATTTATCCCCATTGAGATTGTAAGACCACACCTATTCCTCCTGCGTGCTGTGTAGATGAACCATCCACATAGACGACCCACTTAGTATTTTCCTTCTCCCCCACTTCGTCACAATTTGAGGTAAACTCTGCAATGAAATCTGCCAGAGCTTGAGCCTTTATGGCGTGCCTCGGTTGATATTTTATGTCAAACTCACTGAGCTCGACGGCCCATTGGATCAAACGCCCTGCAGCCTCCAATTTGTTCATTGCTTTCTTAAGTGGGTGGTCTGTCATGACATTAATGACATGAGCTTGAAAATAGTGCCTTAGTTTTCTGGAGGCTGTTATCAATGCAAAAGCTAATTTTTCCATTAGGGGATATCGTCCTTCCGCTCCCCTCAGAGCCTTGCTGGTATAATATACAGGTCTTTGTACCTTGTCTTCTTCCCTCACTAATGCTGAACTCACTGCGTGTGGAGTGACTGCGAAATATAAATACAACTCTTCTCCTTGCAGGGACGGGCTTAACAAAGGGGCCTTAGTGAGATATGTTTTCAAATCTTCAAAAGCTTTCTGATACTCGTCGGTCCATTCAAATGCTTTTTTAAGAACCTTAAAAAATGGCAGGCATTTGTCAGTAGCTTTAGAAACAAACCTGTTGAGGGCGGCAACTCGTCCGGTGAGGGACTGGACTTCCTTAACATTGCTCGGAGGCTTCATACTCAAAATTGCTTGAATTTTGTTAGGGTTTGCTTCGATTCCTCTGTAGGAAACCATAAACCCTAGGAATTTCCCTGATGATACTCCAAAAGCACATTTCCTAGGGTTCAACTTCATGTGATACTGCCTCAGTGTATCAAACGTTTCCTGCAAGTCGTCCAGATATCTATCCTCATCCTGAGTTTTTACCAACATATCGTCTATATAGACTTCCATATTCCGCCCGATCTGTGGATGAAACATATGATTGACTAGTCGTTGGTACATTGCTCCAGCATTTTTCAAACCGAAGGGCATCACTTCATAACAAAATAATCCCTGACTGGTGACAAAGGACGTCTTCTCTTGATCCGCTTTATCCATCCTAATCTGATTATATCCAGAGAATGCATCCAGGAAACTGAGCAACCTATGGCCTGCAGTAGAATCTACCAGCTGATCAATGCGTGGTAACGGGTAACTATCCTTGGGACAAGCCTTGTTTAAGTTAGTGAAATCAACACACATTCTCCACTTGCCGTTCGCCTTCTTGACCATGACCACATTGGCCAACCATTCAGGATAGTATACCTCTCGAATGAACTTCGCTGTAATCAACTTCTGAACTTCCTCCTTAACAGCATTGTTTCTCTCTGGGGCAAATACCCTCTTCTTTTGTCGCACTGGTTTGGAGGAAGGGCATACACTCAGACGGTGGGTAATGACACTAGGATCTATACCCGGCATGTCTTCGTGACTCCATGCAAACACATCTCTGTTTCTCTTTAAAAAACAAATGAGATCTTTCTTGATCTTCGCTTCCAGATCTGCTCCAACCCTGGTACACCTCTCAGGGTTATTATTATCTAAAGGAATATCTTCCAACGCTTCAATGGGTTCTGCCACAACTTTCTTTTCTTCAATATTCATTGCTTGAACTTGCTCGTCCGCAGCCAACATGGCTAGATAACACTCTCTTGCTGCTAATTGGTCCCCCTGTACTTGGCCTACCCCATGTTCCGTCGGGAACTTAATTGACAAGTGGTAAGTAGATGTAACTGCCTTCCACCTATTTAGGGTTGGCCTCCCAATTATTGCATTGTAAGAAGATGAGCAATCAACCACAAGGAAGTTCACCTCCTTGGTAACTTGCTGCGGATATGCCCCCACTATCACTAGTAATGAAATACTACCCACAGGTTGCACATTCATTCCACCAAAACCTACTAGGGGGAGCTCGCTGACCGGAGCAAGTCTCGTCCTAACCTCATCTGCTGAAAGGCTGGATAGTACAAGATATCAGTAGAACTCCCATTATCTATCAACACCCTTCTAGTCTTGTAGTCTACAATAAGGAGGGTGATGACAATAGCATCGTCATGAGGGTGATGGACTCTCCCTGCATCCTCGTCCGTGAAGGTGATCACCTGCTCGTCCGTAGTCCCTAAACTCGGTGATCGTCCAGAGAGCTGAACGCTCTGCACTGCTTTCAAGTATGCTTTCTTTGAATTAGATGATTGTCCTGCAGAACTTCCCCCCAGAATGATTCTTATTTCTCTGAGCAGTGGTCGTGACGATTCTTCTACCTTCTCTTTCAATTTCTCGTCCTTGTGATCTCGTCCAAGGAAATTTCTCAGCTTCCCTTGTCTGATGAGATTTTCAATTTGCTGCTTCAGATCGAAGCACTGGTCCATGTCGTGCCCGTAATCTCTATGGAAGCGACAATACTTGTTCCTGTTGCGCTTGTTGGGATCTCCTTTCATCTTCTCTGGCCACTTTAAGGAGGGCTCATCTTTGATTTGCATGAGGACTTGCTCGAGTGGTACGTTTAAAGGAGTGTATTGTTGGTTCCTTACTGATGGACCTGCCCTCTTCTCTCGGTCTTTCTTATCCTCCGTTCGTCCCTTCTTCTGACAAGGACCCTGTTCGGCATGACGAGCAGGATTTGTTTCCATTCTCTCAGCCCTCTTCCTCTTCTTAGCTATAATCGCGTCTTTTGCATTCATGAAGTTTTGGGCTGAATGGACGAGTTCAGCCATAAACTGAGGTTCCTTCTCATAAAGTTTATGTATAAACAAGTCAGAATTGACCCCATTATGAAAAGCTGCCAACAGTAGCTTGTCATCTACCTCGTCCACGGTCAAGGCCTCCCTATTGAAGCGTGTGATGAAGGAACGCAAGCTTTCATTCTCTCCTTGCTCTATGGTCAATAAACTAGACGAGGAACGCTTATGTCTCTGTCCTCCAATGAAGTTATTAACGAATAATTTACTTAACTCCTCGAAAGAACTTATTGAATTGGGGGGTATTTTACTGAACCAAACTCGCGCAGGCCCTTTAAGGGTAGTTGGAAAGGCTCTACACATTATCTCATCCGGAACTCCTTGAAGATGTATAGTAGTCTTAAAGGTAGCAATATGGTCAAAGGGGTCATGTGTGCCATCATATGAGTCTAAAGAAGGCATCTTGAACTTTGCTGGCAAGGGGTGGCTATTGATGGATGCGATAAAGGGTGAGTCAGTTTTATGAACTAAATCTTCTACAGGATTGGTCCTTCTCATGCTCTCCCTCATTTCATCCATGACCTTCCTCATTTGGTCTACCTCCCTCTCCAAATGTGGTACCCTCTGCGAAGCAGCACCCCTTGATTGATTTTCAGATTCAAGGTTTCTTTCACCTTCTTGACTTTGTTCACGCTCCTCTCCATGAGCCTCGTGCCGTTGCCTTCTGAAATTAATCTCCCTCTACAAGTCTTGATTTTGGTGAGTTACTTCTGCCATGGCAGCAGCCATGGATTGCATTTGTTGGGCAGAAGAGGGCTGCATGGCAGGCGCCGATTGTTGACCGCAATGGGGATTACTGGAAGCGTCTCTACTCTCTTGAGGGCCTGGACTAGTAGCCCTTGATCTTGTCCGGACCATCTCAACCCTTTTTCCTGAGAAAGAAATAGTAGAACTCGGCAAATGAAATTCAAATGCGGTGAATACAATCTAATTTCTTCCCCACAGACGGCACCAACTGATATTCCCACGGAAATTAGTGGGCTGAAGATCTCCAGGTCTTGATCTCGAAGAGAATCATGGAAAACAAAATAAGATCAGAGGAGACCGGTGGGTGCCGGCCCAGGGTCCTCCGATGGCAAAGTTAATCTTTTTGCTAGTCGTCGAAAGAAAGAAAGTGCTTTCAAGAAGTTTTTCAGAATGTTTTTCATACCTCGCTTCTCTGCCAACGAGCCTTTTATATAGTGTTCGGCAAAAGCGGTTACCTTGTAACTTCTCCAGTCATTGCGGGTTTCGGGAGTAACTGCTACAACCGCCACGGTAGTTACAATACTTAGATTCCATAACTGATTATTTACTGTAGAATGGTTGATGGAATATTGCATCCGTTGAGAACAGACGCAACGCCTCATCTCGTCCATTTTCCCTTTATCAAAGACGAGATGCTGTCACAATGCCTGGCTCGTCCGTCATTAAGGATGGACGAGACATTGTTACAATGCCTCGTCTTTGTTCCTCAGGATGACGGAGGCAAGGATGAATGTTGACTCAATTGGTGAAGGCTCCATCTTTTTCTAGGGATGAGATTTTGTAGACGACCTGAGCTACCTTTTTCCTTCCCCATTTCTTGGACGAGGCGTGTGGACGACTTGGGAGTCGGATATTTTTTGTCCCCCCCATCAAGAATCATTAGAGACAAGGTTGATGGTACATTGAAACTTTCACAGTCAGAGAATGTGAAAAAAGTTCTCAGCAGGTTCAACATGAATAAAACTAAACCAGTGAGCACACCCTTGGGTAGTCATTTCAAATTAAGCAAAGAACAATCACCAAAAACAGAAGAAGAAAAGGACCATATGAGCAAGGTGCCCTATGCCTCAGCTATTGGCAGCTTGATGTATACTATGGTGTGTACAAGGCCAGACATTGCACATGTAGTGGGAGTTGTGAGCAGATTCATGAGTAGGCCTGGAAAGCAACATTGGGAGGCAGTCAAGTGGATTCTAAGATATCTGAAAGGTTCATCAGATACATGTCTTTACTTTATAGGTGCAAGTTTGAAACTACAGGGTTATGTAAATACTGGTTTTACTGGTGATATTGATAGTAGAAAAAGTACTACTGGGTTTGTTTTTACTCTGGGTGGTACAACTATATCATGGGCTTCAAATCCGCAAAAGATTGTTACTTTGTCTACTACAGAAGCTAAGTATGTTGCAACAATTGAAGCTGGAAAGGAGATGATTTGGCTACATGGTTTCTTAGATGAATTAGGTAAGAAGCAAGAGATGGGCATTATACACAGTGACAGTCAAAATGCAATTTTTTTTGCTAAAAATTCGGCTTTTCATTCAAAGTCGAAACATATACAGACAAAATACCACTTTATCCGGTAGCTTGTTGAAGATAAGCTGGTTATACTTAAGAAGATTTGTGGATCTAAGAACCCGGCAAACATGTTGAATAAGGGTGCCACTATTGAGAAACTGAAGCTGTGTGCAGCTTCAGTTGGACTTCTAGCTTGAGGACAGGAGGATAAGTTGCAGGGATGAGGGATTGCTTTTGGAGGATAGCGGCTGATGTTGGTGATTGAACTAGTCTCAAAGTGGGAGATTTGTTGGGCTTTATGGAGCCTAGTTTATGTTTGATCGGGTTGATGACTTGACCTGACCCGTTTTGTAGCCCATTGTAATCCTATGCGCAGGATATAGAAGTCATTTTTGTGATTAGGGTCTCTGCTTGGTGTTGTCGTGTTTTAGAGAAAGAGAAAAACATTGCAGCTACACTTTGTATTTTTCCCTGATAATAGTGAAATCCCTACAACTTCGTGGACATAGGTAAATTGCCGAACCACATAAATACTGTCTTGTGCGTGTGATTGTTTTTCTTTTACGTGTGTTTTCTCTATTTTTTTTTTTGTCTCTTACAGGTTGGAATTTTGGTTGAATTCCCTACACTAAGATGATGACACACCTAACACCCAAAGCCATTGCGGTCCTGTTTTTCTTGTTCTTGCACTACTTTTCATTGGTGCTTTCACTAGCATCTAATTCTGAGATTTTGATTCAGGTCAAGAAGACCCAACTGGATGACCCAAATGGCAGCCTCAGCGATTAGGTTTCGAACCGTGAACATAATCCATGTAATTGGAGTGGCATTTCTTGTGACTCTCACAAAAACAAAGTTATTTCAATTTATCTAGCCGGTTTCAATCTCTCTAGCTGATTCCCATTTGGATTTTGTCAAATTCAGACCCTCCAAAACCTGTCTCTCGCCAACAATACCCTCAACGGTATAATCACTTCCCGAGCCTTTTCTAGGTGCTCACATCTTCATTTTCTAAGCCTTGCAAATAACTACTTCAGCAGAAAGTTGCCGGACTTCTCGCTGGGGATTACAAATTTGGAAAATCTCGATCTCTCTAACAACTTTTTCACTGGGAAAATTCCAGCGAGCTTTGGCTGGTGGTTCCTGGCACTGAGATTCCTACACTTGAGATCAAATGATATCACAGACTCAATCCCTTCATTTTTAGGCAATCTCCATGTGTTAACTCTGTTAGAGCTAATTTCCAATCCATTGATGCCTAGTCCTTTACCTCTAGAGATTGGAAACTTGATCAAGCTTGAGATTATGTATTTTTCAAGTTTGAATCTCATTGGGACAATACTAGACTCAATTGGGAAACTTGTCACGCTCAAGAACCTAGACTTATCCAACAATTCACTATTCGGTGAAATTCCAGAGAGTATTGGCGGATTAAAAATCATTAAACAAATCGAGCTTTATCAAAACAATTTGAGCGGTGGATTGCCAGAGACCATAGCAAATTTAAGAACTTTGCTTAGACTAGATATCTCTGAAAACAATCTCAGTACACTATCTGAAAAGATTGCCGTAATGCCACTGAAATTTCTTAACCTCAACGACAATTTTTTCGAAGGTCAAGTTCCTGAAGTTTTAGCTTCAAACCCGATTCTACATGAGCTGAAAATCTTCAACAACAGCTTTTCTAGATAACTACCTAAAAATCTTGGGAAAAATTCTGACTTGGTGAATATTGATGTTTCTACAAACAAATTCACTGGTGAGTTGCCCATGTACCTCTGCTACAGGAAGAAGCTTGAGAGGTTAGTCACATTCAAGAATAGCTTCTCTGGAACAATACCAATGTTATACAGTGAATGCGATTCTCTTAACTATGTCAGGATTGAGCAAAATGAACTATCTGGTGAAGTACCTGAGGGTTTTTGGAGTCATTCTAGGCTTACTCGCCTCCAAATGTATAGTAATAGATTACAAGGTTCCATTTCGCATAACATATCTCTTGCCTCCGAGCTCGTTGCCATCTCGATCGCTAGAAATAATTTCACCAGAGAGATTCCCGTGGAAATTTGCCAGCTGCAATAACTAGTCGTGTTCTTGTTGAGCCAAAACCATTTTTTCGGCGTGTTGCCGACTTGTATAAAAGGATTGAAGAAGTTGCAGAAAGTTCTTGTCCAAGAGAACATGTTATCTAGCAAAATTCCAAGAAATGTGAGCTCGCTAAACTAGAAGGCCTTGTCCTATTTTAACCTATCAGGAAACAAATTTTCCAGCACTATACCGCCTGACTTGGGGACTTTACCAGTGCTAAAGTATCTTGATCTCTCTGGAAACTTGCTTACAGGAGAGATTCCTGAGTCTTTGATGAAGCTGAAGCTGACAGAGTTCAACCTCTCCAACAACAATCTTGATAGTAGAGTACCTTTGGAGTTCGACACCGAGTTTTATCTACCGAGCCTATTGGATAACCCAAATCTCTGTAGCAGCACTTTGAAACCCTTGGCACTATGTTTGAGACCCAGAACCGCCTCTTCCTATTCTATATTAGTTCTTTTAGGTTTCTGTGTTATAATCCTAGTACTGTCTCTAGTATGGCTTTACAAAACCAAATTTCCACCATTTGGTGATCCAAAACCCAACTCCATAGCCAAATGAAGGTAATCGCATTCCAACAAATTGGGTTCACTGAGCAAGACATTTTCCTATTGTTAGGACATATATGTTTTCACTTGTTAAGAACATATGTCACTTATTCATGTAAATTGGCTAATCCCTTGACAAAACACACTCTACTTGTAATTGGATAGTTCTAGGTGTTTTTAATACTTCAAGAAACAAGGTTTCAAGGTCAAATGTTGAAGTCATGAAGTCTGTCCAAGAAAAAGCAAGCTGAAGTGCAATTTCATTAAAGCTCGACACCTTCTCGATAGCTACCTCGACACCTGCTATCTGTCGAGATTTAAAAACTCAGATTTCCAATCTGATTTTCTTGGGATCCGTGAATATGTTTTTGGGCCTTCTTTTCTTCTAACCCTAAACATATAAAAGGATTATTTTAAGAGCCATCAAGTGTGACACAAGTGGCAAAATCATTGAGCAATCCCTGTTCAAGCAAATTGTGATCAAAAGACGAAGTTCTTGACCTAGTTCATCTTCCTTCAAGAAGTTGCTGTGTATTTGCACCGTAGGGTTTTGTAACCAAGCATCTTCTTGCTATTCATCATAAAGGATGAACTGAAGAACTTTGCAGCCAACCTTTCTTCCTTAGTTGGTGTTCTGAAGTCGCGTACTGGGATCCGTGCATGGGTTGGTAAGGTACTTGGGATTCCTTTACTTGTAACCGCTTGATTTGATAATAGTGGAGTTTCGGGAGTGGTGACCTGAAAATCACCCGGTGGGGTTTTTGCCGCGAGGTTTTTCCCCATTCGTAAACAAATCACCGTGTTATTTAATTTCCGCTGCATATTTAGTTTTTGGTGATTTGTTTGTGCTTCCACGCAATTGCATGATTAATTGATTAATTAATAACTTGGCTAATTAATTAATTAGAGTTAATCACAATGGGTCATTCAGATTGTGGCCTATCAAGTGGTATCAGAGCAAGCACACTCTGATTAGGGTTTAATCTTTGTTGTGTTGATCCATTGACCCCTGTTTGTCATGAATAGAGGACAATCTTTAATTATACCTCCTTTATTTGATGGCACTAACTATGCATATTGAAAAGTACGCATGAGAGCTTTCTTGCAGTCTTTAGATGAAAAGGTGTAGCAAGCTGTAGAGATTGGCTGGACTAAGCCAAAAAAAGAACCAGTCGATTGGGATGATGCTAAGATCAATGTGGCAAACTTCAACAGCAGAGCATTAAATGCCCTATTTAGCGCAGTCACCAATGAGGAGTTCAAAAAGATATCCTCAACTGAAACTGTTAAGGAGGCTTGGACCATCCTCTAGACAACCTATGAAGGAACAAAGGCTGTCAAAGATTCAAAGCTTCAAAGGCTCACTACTAGCTTTAAAGAAATTAAGATGGAGGAGGATGAGTCATTTGATGAGTTCTATGCCAAGCTCAAGGACATAGTGAACTCAGCCTTCAATCTTGGGGAAACCATCCCTGAACCCAAGATTGTAAGGAAGGTGCTCAAATCTCTACCTGAGAGAGACCATGCCAAGATTACGGCGATAGAGGAATCAAAGGACATTGACAAGATTCCTTTGACTGAGCTGGTTGGAAACTTGCAAACCTATGAGATAGGGTTATCTAGGATTGGCAAGTCAAGTAAAGGCAAAAGCATGGCCTTGAAGGCAAAGAGCAGTGATACAGATGAGTCTTCCGATGATGAAGATTCCAAGATGAAGTCCTACATCACCCGACAGTTCAAAAAGTTTATGAAGAATGCCAATGGAAGGAGCTTCAACAAGGACCGCAGGTAGTTCAGTTCTTCTCAGTTTAAAAGCCAAGACAAAGGGAAGAAGGATGCTAAGGATGGCGGTCAGTACACTGTTCCTGCAGGACCAAAGTGCTTTGGGTGTCATGGATTCGGACACATGAAACATGAGTGTCCTACATATCTCAAGAGCATTGGGAAAAGCAAGGCACTTGCTGCAACTCTAAGTGACACTGAGCTTGAAGATGATTCCGACAATGAGGATGACGGAATCTTAAATGCCTTCACTGCCACAGTCAATCCTACTGAAGGAATAGTTGAAGAAGTGGATAAAGAGGAAGAACTGGTAGAATCAAAATTTGAGAAGATGGATGATCAAGATGATATCCATTCAGCCTATGAGAAGCTGTACAAGCTCACTGAAAAGCATGAGAAATTATATAGGCTGGCCACCAAAAAGCTCAGTGATGTGGAACTTGATTGCGAAGAGTTGTCCACAAAGTTTGATGAGGCGAATCAAACTATTGGAGCACTGAGATTTGAAAACAACTTTTTGGCTGAGAAGACCAAGAAGCTTGAAGCGGAGCTGGTTCAAGTAAGAGCTCAATTGGAGAGGACCTTAAGTGCAAAGCTTGATGAGATGCTTAGCAATCAGAAATCTGCTTCGGATCGAACTGGTTTGGGGTATGGTCTTTCTTTCTCTAATACTGCTTCTACTAGCAATACTGTTTTTGTTCCTCTTGCTAATACTGAAATGAGAATATTGATGTTAAAACTGAATTAGCTAGTGAGAACTTAGACAAGAGTAAATCTATTTTAGGAGCACCCCCTAAGCAAGATAAGAAAGATGCTCAATACTCTAGGGCTAAGAAGGCTAACTCTCAAAAGCCTAAACAAAAGAACCAGCATCTCTGTCATCATTGTGGAGCTGCCGGTCACACTAGACCAAATTGCTATAAGTGGATAGCCACTCAACAAAGCAATGGCATGACAGCATCTGGAAACCAAAATCAACTTCAATCCTCTCTTGCTCCTCTTGGAGATCTTCTGAAAGCCCTCATGTTCCTTTCGAACTTGAACGGTTTAAACTCTTCCCCCTCACCGTTGGTTCAAGGATTCAATCAAAGGAAAGCTCTTCCAAGGTGTGGAAGAAAAAGGACTTTAAGTGATTTCATCACTTTCTTTTCCCTTCTTGTTTTTCTGTTTGTTGCATTGCTTGTGTGTTTTGTTTTTCTGCTGAGTCAGTCTAGTTTTTACTTTGCTTTGTTAACATGTTTTGTGTGTTTACTTTCAGTTTTGTTTATTTTGTTTTTGAAAAAAAAAATTTTTTGAAAAATCAGAAAAATACAAAAACAGTGTGTGTTATGTGTACTTTGGTACTTGTGTACCTTGGATGGCCAATGAAACAAAGTTTTCTAAATTTGTATCTCTTGTAGCTTAGATGAGCATCTCTATGCACAACTAAGCGAGTGAGCTTTGTGGTTCTTGTTTGTGATGAGTAAGATTAGGTTATCTCTTAAAGTTTAACACTCATATCACTCTTTTTAACCGGTAGGACTAGAAAATCCTAAGAGAAAGGCATAAATAACCATGTCACCGCTGTTGGCCGCCAATCATAATATGACACATGTATGCTTCGGCATAGCAAAAGTGCAGTGTCAAAGATATTCGTATGCTTCGGCATAGCAAAAGTGCAATGTTAAATGCATAACGTCTTGGGTATTTCTTTTCTCTCTTTTATGTGCCCATGTATGATATGCTAAAATAAAAGAAAACATGCAAAGAAAATAAAAAGCAAAAAGATTAAAAATGCTTTAAATATGGTTGCAAGCGTGTATTCTAGGAGATGTGGGAGTTATAGGATGTACCTCGAAGGTGATAGTTCTCATCAAACAGTTATGATTGTGTGTGAGTTAAAGTTATTTTCTCATATCTCAGATCGTCATAACATGTATACACATATGCAATCTTGCGATGTTTTTCACACACAACACGCAATATTCTTTGCTACTTTTGATACATGTGCAAGTACAATGTGATTTGGCCATCACAAAGGTTTTACATGTGCTAATATATGCTCACTAAACTGTCATTACTTGTTTTTGAAAAATAAAATTGGTTAGACTTGTTTAATGTATGTGTGTGTGTTTTGGAGGATCCATGTGCTTAAATTTTTGTTGAGAGATGTTTTTGAGAGCTTTATATGTTGAGTGGATCTTTGGTTGAGATGTGTGTTGGATTGCATTCATGTCTGTGTTTTTTTCTTCTCGAAAAACTGATTTTTACTGCTGGCTCGACACCTCCTCGATACCTGGTCATCTATCAAGCTTCTCAAGCCGTTTCTTATCGCAATCTCGACACCTCTTTGACACCTGATGGATCGATCGAGAATGTTTCTGTCCCCTCGATAGATTCTCGACACCTGATGGATCGATCGAAATTCACTAGTTGTGTTTATGTCTTCTTTCTCGACACCTGTCTCGACACCTTGTGGATCGATCGAGAAATCTTCTGTCTCCTCGATACCTCCTCGACACCTATGCGATTGATCGAGCATCTCTTATCTGAAATCCATCTTGCATCTCGATACCTCTCGATACCTTCATCTGTCGACAACAATTTCCTCGATACCTCTCGACACCTCAGCTGTCGAGATTTACTAAGGTGCCTATTTAAGGATCTGTCGCAATTTTCTTCATTTCTCACTCAATCTCTCTCGATCTCTCCGTGGCTTTTCATCTCCTTTTCACACTTCTCTCACTTAAATCTTCCAACCTACTTGGATCTTGATCATTCCTTGCTTAAATCACTTGGTAAGATCACTTTTCCCTTCCTTTTTCATGCATTGCATGTTTTAAAACCTAGGTTTTGGGATTTTTTTTTTTTTTTTAAGTTTTGGGGTTTTTCAAAATTAATGAGTGTTTCTTGAAATTTTGGGTTGGGTATTCACTTAAACGCTTTTAAAATGTCATACATTGCATTTCATGTGCACTATAATGATATTTACATGCATTTAGATGTGTGCTATATGTTGTGTGCTGATAGGATTGGATTGGGCTGAGCCCATGATGAAATTTTTGCTTTGCATGTCACATGCTCATGCATTCTCATGCATACGTACTTGTTGTTCAATATATCTATCACATTTGAACTGTCTTGGGAACTTTTCTGAGTGTTTTTCCTTTCTCTCCCTCTCATTCTTTTACGTTAGTAGTGTCTATGGCACCCAAACGTAAATCCACTCCTGCTCGGAACCCTCTGTGTTCTGGAGCTTCTACTTCTTCTGATTCTGCTCCCCTTAACCTTCAGTTCCGTGATGGAGATGCCCATAAGGCATTTTCGGAGAACTTTTCTAGACGAGGTGTTCATTCGGAACGCCAAGTCATTCTGGCGGACTTCGCCGATACTGACCTTCCCTCTGTCATTCACAGTAGAGGATGGGGGTCACTGTGTGACATCCCGGTCACTTGCCCTCTCGTGCTAATATAGGAGTTTTACTCCAACATGCACGGGATAGATCGTTCAGTACCTCTCTTTTTCACTTGCGTTCAAGGTATGCGCATCCCTGTCACACCGCAGCTAGTTACGAATGTGCTTAAGGTTCCTAGGATAGAGTTTCCTGACTATCCTTCTTGTGAGCGTCTGAGGACTGTGTCCAAAGATGAGCTCATCTCTGCCTTCTGTCAACGCCCTACTGATTGGGGTGAGCATCAGTTCACATCATGTAGGCCTTTTGCTAAAGGTCCTAGATTTATCAACATGGTGATGAACTTTATTCTCCATCCTCTTTCTCACTATAACTCTATCACAAAGCCTCGTGCTCGATTTTTGTTATCACTTCTAGAGCATCTTACCATAAACTTTCCTTCTCACTTCATCCTGTCTATCATAGATGTTTATCTTGATTCGGCGTCCTGTGATAAGCTCATCTTTCCTTCTGCTATCACGAGGATCCTACGCCATTTTTCCATTCCCTTTCCTGTGTCCGACCACTTCACACATATATCTACCATAGATGCCGCTACCGTAAAACGTAGTGAGGCGCAGTTCAGGTTGAGACAGCTGGATGCCACTCCTCCCTCCCGTTCGGCTCCATCCAGATCAGCTCCATCTACATTTGCTCCTTCTTCCTCTTCGAGCGATGTATCTCTGGGAGATATTATGGCGCAACTGCAGCGCATGGACACTCGCCTTGATACACTCTCTGCTGAGTTGTATCAGGTGAATGTTCATGTTGGTCGTATTGCACGACGGCAGGCGAACATGGGTGGATTTGCTCCAGAGGCTACTCCTTCACCACCTACTCCAGCAGCTTTAGATTCTGAGGATGATGATGATGATGATGGAGATGCTAGCTCTGCCAATGAGATGTCTACATGACACTCTACCCTTTGTCACTCGTGACAAAAAGGGGGAGTAGTTTTGGGATATGAGAGTAGTCATCTTAAGGGGAGAGTTAGTATAGAACATTTTTTATAGGGGGAGTGTTGACTTTTCTGAGGGATGTAGTGAGGCTTTATATGTATTTTTTTCTTTTCCTACCTTTTAGATACATTGATCATGTACATGAGGTCCTTTGACCATTTTACATACATTGTACTTATTTTCTATATATGTGGATGTATGTTTCTTTCACCTCTCTCTTCATGTGTTGTTTCTTTTCTATCTTTATACACATGTTCTTTATACTTGTATGCAATCTATTTATTTCTGTTTCACACAAGATGCCTTGATGAGTTTTGTTTAAAGTGTTTCAGAAATACAGGTTGTTAAAGTCTACTTGCCATAAACTCTCTTCTTGCAAAGTTTTTCAAGAGTTTGTGTTAGGATAGATTTTATTGTATTCAAACAAGTGAATATGAGTTGAGTGATTTATGACTTCTCTCATATGCTCATTTGTTTGTTGTGGTTTTGTCACGGATTGCCAAAGGGGAGATTGTTAGGACATATATGTTTTCACTTGTTAAGAACATATGTCACTTATTCATGTAAATTGGCTAATCCTTTGACAAAACGCACTCTACTTGTAATTGGGTAGTTATAGGTGTTTTTAATACTTCAAGAAACAAGGTTTCAAGGTCAAGTGTTGAAGTCATCAAGTCTTCCAAGAAAAAGCAAGCTAAGTGAATTTCATTAAAGCTCGACACCTTCTCGACAGCTACCTGACACCTGCTATCTGTCGAGATTTAAAAACTCGATTTCCAATCTGATTTTCTTGGGATCCGTGAATATGTTTTTGGGCTTCTTTTCTTCTAACCCTAAACATATAAAAGGATTATTTTAAGAGCCGTCAAGTGTGACACAAGTGGCAAAATCATTGAGCAATCCCTGTTCAAGCAAATTGTGATCAAAAGACGAAGTTCTTGACCTAGTTCATCTTCCTTCAAGAAGTTGCTGTGTATTTGCACCGAGGGTTTTGTAACCAAGCATCTTCCTGCTATTCATCATAAATGATGAACTGAAGAACTTTACAGCCAACCTTTCTTCCTTAGTTGGTGTTCTGAAGTCGCGTACTGGGATCCGCGCATTGGTTAGTCACGTACTTGGGAGCCGTGCATCAAAGGTGGGAACTGTCGCTACAGATCAAGTCCAATTGGGTATTGGGGTAAGGGTTCAACTGTAGGTTGGTAAGGTACTTGGGATTCCTTTACTTGTAACCACTTGATTTGATAATAGTGGAGTTTCGAGAGTGGTGACCTGAAAATCACCCAGTGGGGTTTTTGCCGCGAGATTTTTCCCCATTCGTAAACAAATCACCGTGTTATTTAATTTTTGCTGCATATTTAGTTTTTGGTGATTTGTTTGTGCTTTCACGCAATTGCATGATTAATTGATTAATTAATAACTTGGCTAATTAATTAATTAGAGTTAATCACAAGGGGTCATTCAGATTGTGGCTTATCACCTATATCTAAAAGTAGGAAATCAGATTGGATCAGGTGGGTCGGGTCGGATATATAAGCTGAAGCTTAAAATGGGTCAAACAGTAGCAGTTAAGAAGCTTTGGGGAAAGACCTAAAACCCGGATTTGGATTTAAAAACGGTTTTCCGATCCAAAGTGTAGACTGTTAGGACATATGTGGTTCACTTGTTAAGAACATATGTCATTCTTTTATGTAATTGGTAAATTCTTTGACAAAACATATTTTACTTGTAATTGGGTAGATCTAAGATGTGTTGAAATACTTCAAGAAACCATGTTTCAAGATCAAGTGTTGAAACCTTCAAGTATGTTCAAGAAAACAAGTTGAAAGTGCAAAGTTACTAAAACTCGATAGCTATCTCGACAGCTAGCATGTGTCAAGATTTAAGGAAGCTGTTTTGCCTGTGGCTCAACAGCTATCTCGACAGATACTCGACAGCTTCTATCTATTAAGGTTTATAAAATTAGAATTTCTGATCTGATTTCTTGGGATTCGTGGATGTGTCTTTAGGCCTTCTTTTCTCTTAACCCTAGACATATAAAAGGATTGTTTTAAGGGCCAACAAAGTGTTCACAAGTTGCACAAGCATTGAGAAAACTCCATTCAAGCAAATTATGACCTGAGACAAAATTTTGACCTAGTTCATCTCTTCTGAAGAAATTGCTGTGTATATGCACTTTTGGGTTTTGTGACCAAGCATCTTCTTAATCTTCATCGTAGATGAACTGAAGAACTTTGCAGCCAACAAACTTCCTCTAGTTTTTTTATTGAAGTTGCGTACTTGGATCCGCACAATTGGTTAGTCACGTACTTGGGAGCCGTGCATCAAAAGGGAAAACTGTCACTACAGAACAAGTCCAATTGGGTATTGGGGTAAGGGTTAAACTGTAGGTTGGTAAGGTACTTGAGATTCTTTTACTTGTAACCACTTGTTGTGATAATAGTGGAGTTTCGGGAGTGGTGACCTGAAAATCACCCGATGGGGTTTTTGCTGTTAGGTTTTTCCCATTCGTAAACAAATCACCGTATTATTTATTTTCCGCTGCATAGTTAGTTTATTAATGATTTGTTTGTGCTACCACGCGTTTGCATGTTAATTTGATTAATCAATAACTTGCCTAATTAATCAATTAATTTAATCACAATGGGTCAATACGTTTTTGGCCTATTAAAGACACTAGGTTTGATCCGGCACACCAATGTTTTGAATTTGTTGTTTTGTTGTAGCAACGAGGAGTGCAGACTTTTGGTGTACGAGTACATGGAAAATGGGAGTTTGGGTGACGTGTTGCATGGAGATCATGATAGTGTAGGTTTGTTGGATTGGCCCAAAAGGGTCATGATAGCATTGGGTACGGCTCAGGGATTGGCGTATCTTCACCATGACTGTGTTCCACCTATCGTGCTCCGGGATGTGAAGAGTAACAATATTTTGTTGGACCAAGATTTGAGGCCACATGTGGCGGATTTTGGCCTGGCTAAGTCATTGCACCATGAGGAGGGCGAGGGTCCAGGTGCTATGTCCAGAGTTGCTGGCTCCTTTGGCTACGTTGCACCAGGTTAGTCAATTATTCTTCTTTTTCTTCTTGGTCGACAATATTACAGACACATCTATTTTCATAATTTGTTTGCTTGTACACTGTAAGTGATTGGTTAAAAATTATGGGTTATGTAAATAAAACTGGATAAAAAGTGTTAATCACTCGTAATTTTGACCGCAAGTTCTGTTTACATAATTTGTATTTTTTTTCTTTAATGTCTGATTGGTTTTGGGCTTTGGAGTTTTGAATTTAGACACCAATTATAGGGTCCCATTTGATGCTAATACTCCATAAGTTAACCGTCACCAACTCAATATGAACTACTTCTTATCGATACCAAATTTCCAATGGTTTTGCCACCTAGTACTTGTTGTTGATTCAATCCCCCCCTTTTGGCTAAATACAAAAATTCAGTTTCAGTTGGAGACAACTAACACATTTATATGTTCACAGGGCCGGCTCAATACATTGTGGGGCCTAAGGCGAAAATGTTATGTGGGGCCTTTCTCATACTATAATATTAAATTAATAAATTTTTTATTTAACTTTTTATATCAATTTTTATTTAAATATATTTTTTCTGTTTTTTAAGATACAAAGTTATTGAAAAAAAAATTGTATTCAAGTTTCTTTAACATTTTCTTCAATATAACTAATCAACCTTTTTTTTTTTTTGTGGCATAACTGATTATTTATACTTTTTTTTAGCAAAATTAATTTTTTTTTGTTAACAACTAGAATATTGTAATTAAAAATCCAAAAAATATATATGCATATATACATAGAAACAAAGAAGAAATTGAACGTAAAATTTTTTTAAATTTTTTTTTTGTGACTAAAATAATAATAATAAAAAAAAAACCCTAAGAGATAAGTATGTAGGAATGAGTGGTTGGAGATTACTATGCTACCACATGTCCCAAGGACCCTAGCCCAACCCAATTTGACACGTCTATGCTTTGTCAGAAGGTTAAAGTTTCACAGTGTAGCAAAAAGTATCAAACAACCAAGTAAACATTCTGAGAAAATAAAACAAAGTAGAAAGAACCAAACAACGACATAAGTAAGCAAGAATAAGACATTTCAGAGAAGTGCAAAAACCTCAAGGAGGGCAACGCTCAACGGAGAGGAGGGTCCAATGCGCTGCTAAGAAACGTATGAAAAAGTCACTCTCCAACAATTCATTAAAAATATTTGAGGTTTGAGGTTTGAGATTGATTTTGATTTTGATTTTTTTGTCTTTTGATTTCTGTTTTGCACAGTCAATGTTTTTTTTTTGGTGGTTTTTTTATAAAAAAATTAATAATACTTTCAATTTATTGGTTAATATTTGGGGCTTAATTCATACTCTCAATGGTAAAGAAATATCTCTATTACTTAAATTTGATTTTTTCTTTTACTTTTATTGGTTAATATTTTAGGCCTAATTAATCTCACAATGACAAAGAAATATTTGTATTGCTTAAATTTGGGGGCCTTAGGAACTTAGGGGGCCTTAGGCGGTTGCCTCAATTGCTTCATGCATTGAGCCGGCCCTGTATGTTCGGTGCCATTGCCAAGTATTAGTAACGTTCCTGTCACCTTTTTTTTTTTTTTTCTTTGAAAATCTCCCATTAGTGTATTTCAATTTTATTCATGTTTCTTGAAAATAAAAAGCTTTTAATGCATTGGATAAGTATAATCTATATTCCATAACCATGTTCGTGGATTATACTTTTTGGCAATAGGGTTGAAAGTTTTTTACAGTTAGTCAAACTAGTTGTTTATTCTACATATACTCAATTTTTGGATTGACATCTAGTACAAATACGATAGTTAGGGTCATTGCATAATATAGTTACTGTTTCATGCGAAATGTAAAAGTCGATATAGTAAAAAAATAATTAATCTCTACTTTTTACTTTATTAGGTTTTACATCTCACATAAAGATGATAATTAACAAAATAAATAAATAAAATAACTAATTTTCATTTATAATCAACGAGTTAGTTTTTTTTATTTGCTCTTTGTTGAATCAATGCAGAGTACGGTTACACTTTAAGAGAGACAGAGAAAAGCGATGTTTATAGTTTTGGTGTGGTGCTATTGGAATTGATAACCGGTAAAAGACCAAATGACCCCTCCTTTGGTGATAACAATGATTTGGTGAAGTGGGTTTCAGGGATTGTTATATCATCTTCTGAAGAAGGAAGTAGTGATGGCATCAGAAACATTGATTTGGTCCAGCTTATATACCCGAAGTTGGATCCAATTTCATGCGATTGTGGAGAGATTGAAAGGTTTTGATTGTAGCTCTTCTTTGTACCGCCGCATTACCCAATAAGAGACCCTCTATGCGAAAAGTGGTTGAATTGCTGCAGGATAAGAAACTTTCTCGTCTTGCAAAATGACGCAAAATAATTTTGATGGATATCGTAGCAAAATAATTTCTATATTGCTCCACTTTTTTCTGTGGATTTTGCCAAAGTGGTACTCATTTGCGTGGTGGTTTAGTTTATCACAATTAAATTAATGATTGTACATTGCTATTTGCTAGAAGAGCTTTGTTTGTTTTTGGAAAAGGAAATCAAATTTCAACTTTATGCAAAGAATTGCAATACAGAGAGAGGAAAGGTAATCTTTTCCAAACGCCACGCTACAAATCTTTTGAACAAAAACAAGGGTTAAAGCATAGTCCCTAACTAATCATTCAAACTCACTACATAGTTATTTATAAAATTATGTGTTTATTAAATTGAATAATTTATTAAATTATTCAAAAAAATTAATGTCATGTATACGTAGATATATACCTTTTTTAAGTTACCGACAGTTTAAAGAAACTTTTCTCATTTAGAGGAAAACTTGGGTTAGCAAAGAATTGGAGTAGGACCACAGGACCCACTTTTCTTCTTTCAAGTTATAATATTTGAAGGATTTTTTTTTACTGTAGCAGAGAAGAATCATTGCAGGTCTCATTGACTACGATGCTTATATTGTAAGAAAATGATGTTCTCTCTTGATATTATGATTGCTTAGCTTAAAAGATAAGAGTGAATCAAATGCTGATAGTGACACTTGCAAATTGTATCAGCTGAGAACATTAGATGGTTGATGCTCTTAATCTTCAAACAAAATTTTGAGATTAGGCGACTTCGAAGTTGAATCAGCCTAGTCTTTAATGATTAATCTTCAATCTTTTGTCGAACAATTTCAAAAACATTGTGAGGAAATTGCGTACACAAATATTAACTTTATTTTTATTTTTATATTTGCTTCCTCACATTTTGGATTTGAAAAATTGTTCATGTTAACAAAATCTTAAACATTTCAATTTATCTCATCGATAATATTATAATAATAGAAAAATTGATTGAGGGACATCAGTTTTGGGTTTCCAATAAATAAAAGCGGCATATAACCATCTCAAATCTAGGTTTAATTTCTAAACTACTCACAGTCACTTTTGGAATTGGTATTGTGGAAAATAAAATTGATCCAGGGTTCAAACATCCATGGCTCTTGACAATTTTTTTTTTTTTTTGGGAATAGTTCAATAGTTGAGGTTGGAGGTTTTAAAGCCTGGACATTTCCATTTGAAACACCAAGAGGTGTTAGACTCTATAGATCTAGTTGCCTGATTTAATCCCTAGAACCTTAATCTTATTACTTTCCACAATGCTTTTTTTTTTTTTTTTATAAACTTCCACAATGCGCAGGGAATTTTTTTTTTTTTGAGAAACATTTTTAGCTATTTTATTTGCATGCTCATATTTTAGAGTTTATAGTTGACTCCCTCAAATTTTTGGATTAGTCCAAATAGTTCAAAAAAAACTAATCACTTAACCCTTTCTTTGAACCCATGGCCCCTCCATAGTCCAAATACAACCCAACAAAAAATCTACAAATCATCAATATCATAATTCAATAAATCATAACCAAAAAAATCTCATAGAAAAAAAAATTTCCCTTACGGGGGTGACAATAATTTATATAACTTTTTAATTGATTTATAAATTATGGAAAAGTCAATTACAATATTTAAATTTTTTCCAAAAGATAAAATGCAAAATTCTTTTAGAAGCCAATATTGATGATGTAGCATTGCCAACTCTTACTATTAATATCCCAATTTTTTAAAATCCTCAAACAAAGTTTTGAAAACTTCATTAGTGGGATTTTTAGTTGCATCCAAAAGTATGAGTTTATTATATTGGTGAGTTGGTCAATATGATAAACTCAACATGTTAATTCTAATTATCCAAAATTTGGAGATCCGAAGTCCTCTTCTTTTTTTATTCTTCTCCGAAAATGTTTGAATATCATATTGTAACTTTCAACTTTTTTTGTTCATATTATTTCCTTCTGGATTTAAATATTTATGGTAATAAAGTGCAATTGTTTTGTCTACTATGATTTTTTTTTTTAGTAAACCATGTCACTTGAAAATTTTTTTGTTCATGCTTTCGCCCCTCTAAGTTCAAATCCTAGTTCCATCCCTAACAATGCTAGTTCCAAAAGTGACTGAGAGTAGGTAAGAAATGAGATCCATATTAGGTTCAAATCCCCCTGACTCTAACCAGTGAATTATAAAATAATAAAAAATAAAAGCTTACCTAAAGCCATGCTATTGAGCTCTATCACCTTATCACTAAGATCGTGCCTGGTCTTCGCTCTGCATAAAAATTTTCGTGGGACTTGTCCTCCCCCTTATTTAACAAAATTGAACATTGATGGATGCTCCAAAGGAAAATCCTAGAAAAATCTAATGTTCTCAGCTGATAGTTGGATTCTTAGTCGTGGGGGCCTTCTTAGGGATTGTTTTGGGAAATGGATAGTTGGATTCTCCCTTCATGTTGGCTGGATTATTAGTATTTTAGTAGAATTATAGGCCATTTATGTCCTCTTACTAACCTGGAACAAAGGTTGTCCAACTAGAGACTGATTCCATGCTGATTGCTCTCTAGTTAAACCCACTATTACCCCGTCATTGACATCGAATCTTGTGTATGATTGAAGGAACATTTCTAAGCAGGCAATGGGAAGTAATTGCTATGTATTTCTATTGGGAGCTGGCCATTGTGCAGATGTAGTAGCTAATATCGGAGCAAATAAACGGAGAGGAGTGATTTTTATGGTACTTTTCTCAGTCCTCATCCGATGTTTTGTTCTTATTGGAATAAAAATATAACTTGCCTAACCTAAGAATGTTTATATTTGTATTTCTATGGTGTATCTTGTAAATTTTAGTATACTAATAATATATATCTATAATCAAATTAAATTCTATAAGGACTTGGTATAAACCCTTTGGTTTAGAGCACTCATTATGGTGGTGCTAAAATTGGTAAAAATCTATTTTAGCAACCAACACACCTAAAACACATGCTACAATGATGATGGTAAAGCTAAAATTTTTAGCTACTAAGCTACAATAAAATGGCATCAATACAAGTTCATTGAAACTACAAGGTAAAACTTTGCTAACTCTTACCTCTCTCTCTCTCTCTCTCTCTCTCTCTCTCTCTCTCTCTCTCTCTCAACTGAACTTAAGTAAGACCCATGGTCGAAGCTCATGAAAGGGCCACTTGGAGACATGTGGCGGCTAGGGGTGTCCACGGGTTAGGCCGGGTCGGTTTTCGACCAAACCTAAACCCGACCCGCCAGCATCAAGTGGATAGAAGAGTGACCCAAAACTGACTACCGACGTCAATCAATCAAATCGGTTTTGGGTTCGGGTGGAGATCGGGTCGTTGCCAGAGCTACAAAAGCATTGTTGGAGCTGCAAAATCATCGTTGAAATCTGCTGGGAATGGCTGGATCTGGCTAAATCTCACAAATATGGTTAAGAACTCGCTGGATCTCCTTAGATTTGAGCGTGATTTCGCCGGATTTTTACATAACCTTAATTGGGTCGGGTGGCTTGGGTTTTGGAGAAGAAAACCCGCCACTTGACCCGCCGGAGTCGGGCCTTGGGCGCGGAAACCCGAAACCGACCGACGGGAGCGTTAGTTCAGGTTGAACTCGGGTGGAGATCAGGCGGGTTGGTCGGTCCAGTGGGTCACGGTCGAGTCTAGACACCCCTAGTGGCGGCTGCACCACCACCACCAACACCAAGGCCCATGAGAGGGCCGATGCTCATGTTTTCCTTCTTTATCTCTTTATTATTATTTTTTATTTGTTTTGTTTTATCTATGGCCGAAATCTCTCTATTTCCTATTTATATGTGATTTTTGTAGAGATTGGAGATTTGGGGTTGGGTATAGGTTTGAAAGGTGGGATTTCGTGGTGGTGTTTGGTTTGGTTTTGGCTTATGGTCACGGTGGTGGTGGCTAGCTTGGGTTTAACACAGCAGTGGGTTTTAATAGGTTTGGTTTGCCATGATTTGTGGTGGTTGTGGGTTGTGATTTGATTTTGGTTGGGGGTTTCTATTTGTGGGGGTTGTGGGTGGCAGTGGGTATGGGTTTGTAGGTTGTTCGTAGGGAGAGGAAGAGAGAGAAAGAGATAGAGGAAGAATAAAGAAATTAAAATATATAAGTGGGGGTTGTGGGTGGCAGTGGGTATGGGTTTGTAGGTTGTTCGTAGGGAGAGGAAGAGAGAGAAAGAGATAGAGGAAGAATAAAGAAATTAAAATATATATATATATATATTGAAATGAAGTGGTAAAAATATAGAATCTTTGATGATGGGTTTATTGTAAAGTGGGGTGTTAAAAATGTTAAAATAGCCTTTTTGAGTTACTAAAAACTAAATGTTTTAGCTCCACTACTATGAATGCTCTTACACCCTCCAAAAAAGATGTCACATTATCATATTACTAAAATATAAATACATCTAGTCACACAAGATAACATCTCAATAAACACCATATTTTAGGTTTTAAGTAAAAGGTTGATGAGATGTTATTAGGTGTGGTAAAATATATTGCATTTTAAGTAAGAGACTAATGTGACAATCTTTTTCTGAATTGTGTAAAATATGGGTTTTACACGCATCCTTACCAAATACAGACTCATCTATAATATTTAATGAAGTGAAAAAAAGCATTATGATCTTTTATTGAGCCATTGGCGGACTAGATCCATGTAATGGTTGCCTTTGGGCATTTGCTTCGATTTGGTAGTCTAAGAGCATTTCTAATAGACTCTCTAAAGCCATGTTTGGAGAGTAAACCCACAAAATCAGTTCAACAACCTCTCCAAAATGTAAAAAATAAAATAAATTATCTATAATACTCTCCACACATAGAGAGTTATTGTTGCTCTTCAAATGAATTTTTATGACTAAAATATCCAACCTTCGCTCTCCACTAATTAAAATATTTAACCACTTTTTTTTTGTAGATTAAAGAAATAATGAAAAAGTAATATTTAAACATGATAGAAAGCAGACAAAGAGTCTATTGAAAAATGTATTTGAAAAATAAATACAGTATGAAAATTTGGATAAGCTGTTGCAGATGCTCTAACCGCAACAATAGCAATAACAACAAGTCAAGTTATTTTGAGGTGGCAATGAAATGTATATAGTTCAAACTTTCAAACAAATGGTGGTACGCCATTGTTACAATTATTTTTGGAGTGAATTATACTAACTTTCTTTGAGGGTTTAATTTATTACTCTCATCTCCTTTTTAGTTTAGAATAAGAAAACTCACACTCTTTTCATATAAAAAAGAGATACTCACACCTCTAAAATACAAAATATTTAAATTGAATTCAAATAGACAACTAAAAGAAAGTTATAAAGTATTTTGAATTTTTTATATTTTAGCTTCCACTTAAATTATCATTTGCACACCCTATAATAAGAAATTTGGTATTTTTTTAAAGCTCCTTTTTTGGGGGGGGGGGGATTTTTCATTTTTTCAATCATTTCGGAGAAGTCAAAGCAAATAATTTAAATAGGAAAGGTGAATGTCTTATTTATACTACTATTTAAGAAACTTCTCCCATTTGGAATTCTCAATTTCGTGGTTCAATAATACCCTTACACTCTAGATTTTAGTAGAGACAAAATGTAAGGCTAAACATGTAAAAATACAACTCTAACTTCCACTTACAACATTACCTACCACTCTCACCATTTCAAACTCAAATTGGTTGAAAAAACTGATCCCAAAATTCCCAAGAACAATTTAGTTCCTTCACTACCCAGCTACAACCGTACGGCTCCAAATTTCTATCCGCTACTTCTCTTATGCAATTGAATTAAAATTCTTTCTTTTTCTTTATTTCTTTTCCTTTAACAATTCGATTATTGTGTTTTGGCTTTTGTTTTACTATAGGCTTTATTGATGATAGTGATGAACTGACATCTGGCTAGAATTCTTGAAATACGTGGTGATAGAGGTAGTGGTATGGACTATGGACATTGCAATCCTCTGACCCAAGAATGAAAACCTTGCAAGAGAATTCAATCCTTTCTTTCAATGCAGCCTTTACATTGTGTTTGGTTGGGATGAATTTAGGGGGGATGGAAAACATAGGAAGGAAAATAGGGTAGAAAACATTGTTTTCCCCTGTTTGGCAAAAGAGGGAAAATGGGGGAGGAAGGAAAACCAAGAGAAAATTTTCTCTCTCGGGCCCACAATTTTTATCCTCCCAAATCGGGAGGAAAATTGTGGAGAGAAAAGTGCTCTCCCAGCCCTTTTAGAGAAATGCCCTCAAACACAACGGCTACAAACACAACGACTAAAACCACAACAATCTTTCTCTCAAGCATAATCAGATTATCACAATACAAACTCAAAAACATAATTTTAAAATTAATCAAATCATAACAATAAAAGAAAAAAAAAGGACAAAAGAGAGAAGACAAAAGCCATCTAACCCATCTGGACTGCGTTAGGGAAGAAGATGAGCGACGGCTCTGGGCCAACTGCTTTGGGACGAAGATGACCCATCTGGACTACGTTGGGGGATAGAGATAGGACGTGTGTGTAGGAGATAGCATAGAAAAGAGGAAAAAAAAAAAACGAGTTGGAGAAAAAAAGAGAGAAAGGATGTGTTGTTCTTGAGACTTGAATGAGGGAGAAGAATAAAAATAAAGGGGGTGGGGATAGAGATGGGACGTGTGTGGAGGAGATAGTGTAGAAAAAAAAAAACAAATGGATGAAATAAAAAGGGGAAAAGGAGAAATAATATAAAGAATAAAAGATCCTATTTGAGAATTAATGTTACTACAATATTTTCACAATAAATTTTAAGTAGTAGATTGTTATTAGTTAATATTGGTGAGTAAAAAAATAATTTCAGTAGTGGGTTCAAATTAGAACTAGTAACAACTTTCTACAAAAATTTTATTGTGAAAGTATTACAAAAAATGTTGTAGACGTAACACTTCTCATTGAAAAATATAATTATTGGTAAATTTTATATTATTTAATGAGTACAAATAAATATATTTCTTACCAATTATGTAATAAGGGTATAATAGTCAATTTATATAAACTACATTTTCTATCATCTCCTTTTTCTCTCTAACCAAACAAAAGAGTTTTCCACTCTCCCACTTTTCCACCCTTCCAACCAAATACACATGAGGGAAAACCAAATCTTTTCTATCCTCCCATTTTTCCATCATCTTACTAATTTTCTATTCTCCCACTTTTCCACTCTCCCAACCAAACGAACCCTTAAAGTCTCTCATGAGTCTTTGTTTTGGGGCAACAAATCAGTATTGAGATCAATAGTATTGCACCTAGAAAAAATCTTAGGTAAGACGTGCGCATGCATCCATTATCTCACTGACACGTGGGTCTCACATGTGTAAAACCTACATATCAATGAGATAATGGTTGCATGCGCCCATTTCACAAGATAACATCTCATTGCACTTGATGCAAATCACCCATTTTCTCTCACAAACTTTTTTACTTTTTAATTTTAACTTTTAACTTTTCTTTAATATATTTTATTTAATGATTGAAATTAAAAGATGTTTTTTCAACTTTCAATCTCAACCATTAATTTGAATCCCAGCAAATTACTGGTTGTGGATATGAGTAAAAACAGTTTGCAGAGAAGGGTCTCTCCTTTTTAAGAGTCTGTTTGGAATCCGCTTATTTTGCTGAAACTAAAAACTTTTTGCTGAAAGTACTATAGATAAATATAAAAGTTAGCTGAAATAGTAATGTGGAACCCAAGAATAGTATCAAAAAGTACAGTGAGATCAATGAATAGTAGCAAAAATAAACTGAATAGTAAAATAAGTTGGCAAAATTAATCATGCCAAACGGACACTTAGTGTGTGTTTGGATACCGCTTATTTTGCTAAAAACTGAAAACAATAAAAAAAAATAATTTCTGCAACACTGTTCACATTTTTAACATTAGCAAAGTCTAAATGCACTGTTCATGTCCCATGAACAGTGCAAGAGGTGCTGAGCTGAAAAACAGAGGGAGGCAAAAACGCCAAACGCAATTAGCCATCAGCTATCCAAATGGAGCTTAGTATGGTAGTTTTTTTTTTTTTTTTTCAATTTGTTATAGGGATAGATTTCGACAGGTACATTTTGTGAATTTCTATTATTTCTTTTCACTTTCATATTATTGGTTCTTTAGATTACTGCTTACTATTGTGATTGATGAAACCCACAAGTTGTTCGATAAAATGTCCCATTGGGATGACTTTTTTTTCTTTGTTAGATAAAGATGTGGACAGCAGTGGAATGTATGTTGCCACCTCCAATTCCTTAGTATTATCTTACAAATATATAGATGAACGTACATTCTTCGTAATTGGTGATATCAATTTTAGTAGATGGTTATTTAGGAGATTATATTTAATTTTAAAAAAATTTAAGTTTGTGTATTATTTTTGGCCATTTTTATACTTTGTAATGTTATGAACGAAGGAACCCGAAAATTGAATTCAAGAAAATTTACTAAACTTCCTTAAACTTTGACTTTAATTTTCCCTCTCACCAAATATAAGCCCATAATTTGAAATTCCAGCACCATCAATGTGTTTATGAGATATGGCATATAAAATCAACTTAATTTTCACTTGGAAATTGGCAAGGTTACCATGACAGTAAACATTTTTTTTTTTAATGAGAGAGAGATAAATGATAAGTTAGGCTCTTGAAGTAAAATAAGCAGTTTATATGGCTTTGAATGCAAATATGTAATAGTTAATGACACCTAATGAACATGATTTGTTGCGGTTTATATATTATTGCTTCATTCTATTGGAATTTGGAATGACTTAGTCATATATATATATATATATATATATATATATATGTATATTTGAAATTCAGCATGGTTTAGAAGTTTTATTTTTCTAGATTGTTCAAATTTTTTGTTAAAAAATAAATTATGATATATCCTAGAGTGTGTGTTGCTTAACAATAATATGATATTCATAAAAGAGACCATGTATAAATAAGTAAGCAATCAAATTTTAAAGTATATCTCAAATTGAAATAGAGTATTAACCACAACTGATAATAGATTATAAAATTAATTTTCAAGATTGTAAATTTCTTATATATTTTTATTTTTTATCAAATGAGTTATCCAATAAGTCATTTGTAATTTTGTTTTATATTTGGAATGTTGATATTGTGTAGAAATAAAACTTGTGTATTTGTTTTACTTATCTTTGTGTTATTTTGTTTTAGATAGTAATGTTAGGATTTGTATAATTTTAAAATTGTTGAATAAGTATTAATAAGTTTAATTGAGTTCATTCTTGATATAAGTGGTGAATTCAAACTAATGCATTTTACATTAAGTAATTTGTTGCATAACTTTCCAAATGACAGATACATGTTGTTTTCTATATAAAAATTAAATAAAAAAAATTCATGTGAAAAATACGGGTCAACCCGACCCGACCCGCAACCCGATTGACCCGAACCCGATTGACCCGACCCGAACCCGACCCGACCCGCCCGTTTTGCCATGTCTAGAAAAATCTAATGTTCTCAGCTGATAGTTGGATTCTTAGTCGTGGGGGCCTTCTTAGGGATTGTTTTGGGACATGGATAGTTGGATTCTCCCTTAATGTTGGCTGGATTATTAGTATTTTAGTAGAATTATAGGCCATTTATGTCCTCTTACTAACCTGGAACAAAGGTTGTCCAACTAGAGACTGATTCCATGCTGATTGCTCTCTAGTTAAACCCACTATTACCCCGTCATTGACATCGAATCTTGTGTATGATTGGAGGAACATTTCTAAGCAGGCAATGGGAAGTAATTGCTCTGTATTTCTATTGGGAAGCTGGCCATTGTGCAGATGTAGTAGCTAATATCGGAGCAAATAAACGGAGAGGAGTGATTTTTATGGTACTTTTCTCAGTCCTCATCCGATGTGTTGTTCTTATTGGAATAAAAATATAACTTGCCTAACCTAAGAATGTTTATATTTGTATTTCTATGGTGTATCTTGTAAATTTTAGTATACTAATAATATATATCTATAATAAAATTAAATTCTATAAGGACTTGGTATAAACCCTTTGGTTTAGAGCACTCATTAATCATTATGGTGGTGCTAAAATTGGTAAAAAGCTATTTTAGCAACCAACACACCTAAAAACATGCTACAATGATGATGGTAAAGCTAAAATTTTTAGCTACTAGGCTACAGTAAAATGGCATCAATACAAGTTCATTGTAACTGCAAGGTAAAACTTTGCTGACTCTTACCCCTCTCTCTCTCTCTCTCTCTCAACCGAACTTAAGCAAGACCCATGGTCGAAGCTCATGAAAGGGCCACTTGGAGACATGTGGCGGCTAGGGGTGTCCACGGGTCGGGCTGGGTCGGTTTTTGACCCAGCCCGAACCCGACCTACCGACGTCGAGTGGACAGAAGAGTGACCCAAAACCGATCGCCGGCGTCAATTGGTCAGATCAGTTTTGGGTTCTGGTGGAGATCGGGTCGTCGCCGGAGCTGCAAAATCATCGCTGAAATCTACTGGGAATGGCCAAATCTAGCTAAATCTCACCAAATATGGTTAAGAACTCGTTGGATCTCCTTGGATTTGAGCGTGATTTTGCCGGATTTTTACATAACCTTCGTCGAGTCGGGTGGCTTGGGTTTTGGAGAAGAAAACCCGCCGGCCTTAGGCGCGGAAACCCGAAACTGACTGACGGGAGCGTCGGTTCGGGCTGAACTCAGGTGGAGATTGGGCAAGTTGGTCAGTCTGACGGGTCATGGTCGGGTTTGGACACCCCTAGTGGCAGCTGCACCACCACCACCAACACCAAGACCCATGAGAGGGCCGATGCTCATGTTTTCCTTCTCTATCTCTTTATTATTATTTTTTATTTGTTTTGTTTTATTTATGGCCGAAATCTCTCTATTTCCTATTTATATGTGATTTTGGTAGGGATTGGAGATTTGGGTTTGGGTATAGGTTTGAAAGGTGGGATTTCGTGGTGGTGTTTGGTTTGGTTTTGGCTTATGGTCACGATGGTGGTGGCTGGCTTGGGTTTAACACAGCAGTGGGTTTTAATGGGTTTGGTTTGCCATGATTTGTGGCGGTTATGGGTTGTGATTTGATTTTGGCTTGGGGTTTCTATTTGTGGGGGTTGTGGGTAGCAGTGGGTATGGGTTTGTAGGTTGTTCATAGGGAGAGGAAGAGAGAGAAAGAGATAGAGGAAGAATAAAGAAATTTAAAATATATATATATATATTTAAATGAAGTGGTAAAAATATAGAATCTTTGATGATGGGTTTATTGTAAAGTGTGGTGTTAAAAATGTTAAAATAGCCTTTTTGAGTTACTAAAAACTAAATATTTTAGCTCCACTACTATGAATGCTCTTACACCCTCCAAAAAAGATGTCACATTATCATATTACTAAAATATAAATACATCTAGTTACACAAGATAACATCTCAATAAACACCATATTTTAGGTTTTAAGTAAAAGGCTGATGAGATGTTATTAGATGTGGTAAAATATATTTCATTTTAAGTAAGAGACTAATGTGACAATCTTTTTCTGAATTGTGTAAAATATGGGTTTTACACGCATCCTTACCAAATACAAACTCATCTATAATATTTAATGAAAAAAAAAAGTGAAAAAAAAAAAAGCATTATGATCTTTTATTGAGCCATTGGTGGACTAGATCCGTGTAATGTAAGGTTGCCTTTGGGCATTTGCTTCGATTTGGTAGTCTAAGAGCATTTCTAATAGACTCTCTAAAGCCATGTTTGGAGAGTAAACCCACAAAATCAGTTCAACAACCTCTCCAAAATGTAAAAAATAAAATAAATTATCTATAATCCTCTTCACACATAGAGAGTTATTGTTGCTCTTCAAATGAATTTTTATGACTAAAATATCCAACCCTCGCTCTCCACTAATTAAAATATTTAACCACTTTTTTTTTTTTTTTTTTTACAGATTAAAGAAATAAAAAGTAATATTTAAATGTGATAGAAAGCGGACAAAGAGTCTATTGAAAAATGTATTTGAAAAATAAATTGAGTATGAAAATTTGGATAAGTTGTCGGAGATGCTCTAACCGCAACAATAGCAATAACAACAAGTCAAGTTATTTTGAGGTGGCAATGAAATGTATATAGTTCAAACTTTCAAACAAATGGTGGTACGCCATTGTTACAATTATTTTTGGAGTGAATTATACTAACTTTCTTTGAGGGTTTAATTTATTACACTCATCTCCTTTTTAGTTTAGAATAAGAAAACTCACACTCCTTTCATATAAAAAAGAGATACTCACACCTCTAAAATACAAAATATTTAAAATTGAATTCAACTAGACAACTAAAAGAAAGTTATAAAGAATTTTGAATTTTTTATATTTTAGCATCCACTTAAATTATCATTTGCACACCCTATAATAAGAAATTTGGTATTTTTTAAAGCTCCTTTTTAGGTGGGGAGGGGGGGGGGAGGGGGAGGATTTTTCATTTTTTCAATCATTTCGAAGAAGTCAAAGCAAATAATTTAAATAGGAAAGGTGAATGTCTTATCTATACTACTATTTAAGAGACTTCTACCGTTTGGAATTCTCAATTTCGTGGTTCAATAATACCCTTACACTCTAGATTTTAGTAGAGACAAAACATAAGGCTAAACATGTAAAAATACAACTCTAACTTCCACTTACAACATTACCTACCACTCTCACCGTTTCAAACTCAAAATTGGTTGAAAAAGCTAATCCCAAGATTCCCAAGAACAATTTAGTTCCTTCACTGCCTAACTACAACCGTACGGCTCCAAATTTCTATCCGCTACTTCTCTTACACAATTGAATTAAAATTCTTTCTTTTTCTATATTTCTTTTCCTTCAACAATTTGATTATTGTGTTTTGGCTTTTGTTTTACTATAGGCTTTCTTAATGATAGCGATGAACTGACATCTGGCTAGAATTCTTGAAATTCGTGGTGATAGAGGTAGTGGTATGGACTATGGACATTGTAATCCTCTAACCCAAGAATGAAAACCTTGCAAGATAATTCAATCCTTTCTTTCAATGCAGCCTTTACACTATGTTTGGTTGGGGTGAATTTAGGGGGGATGGAAAACATAGGAAGGAAAATAGGGTAGAAAACATTGTTTTCCCTTGTTTAGCAAAAGAGGGAAAATGGGGGAGGAAGGAAAACCGAGAGAAAAATTTCTCTCCCAAGCCCACAATTTTTATCCTCCCAAATCGGGAGGAAAATTGTGGAGAGAAAAGTGCTCTCCCAGCCCTTTTTATAGAAATGCCCTCAAACACAATGACTACAAACACAATGGCTAAAACCACAACAATCTTTCTCTCAAGCATAATCAAGTATAATCAGATTATCACAATACAAACTCAAAAACACAATTTTAAAATTAATCAAACCATAACAATAAAAGAAAAAAAAAAAGGACAAAAGAGAGAAGGCATAAGCCATCTGACCCATCTGGACTGTGTTGGGGACAAAGATGAGCAACGGCTCTGACTGGGCCAATTGCTTTGGGACAAAGATGACCCATCTGGACTGCATTGGGGACGACTATTCTGGAATCAAGTAAAAAAAATTAAAAATGAAAAAAAAAAATGAAGAGAGCAAGTTGGAGAAAGAAGGGGGTGGGAATAGAGATAGTACTTGTGTGTAGGAGATAGCGTAGAAAAAAAAAATAATAATAATAAAAAGAGCGAGTTGGAGAAAAAAGAGAGAGAAAGGATGTGCTATTCTTGAGACTTGAATAAGGGAGAAGAAGAAAAAGAAAGGGGGTGGGGATAGAGATAGGACGTGTGCGGAGGAGATAGCGTAGAAAAAAAAAATGAATGGATGAAATGAAAAGGAGAAAAGGAGAAATAATATAAAGAATAAAAGATCTTATTTGAGAAATGTTACTACAATATTTTCACAATAAATTTTAAGTAATAGATTGTTATTAGTTAATATTGGTGAGTAAAAAAATAATTTTAGTAGTGGGTTCAAATTAGAACTAATAACAACTTTCCACATAAATTTTGTTGTGAAAGTATTGCGAAAAATGTTGTGGACGTGACACTTCTCATTGAAAAATATAATTGTTGGTAAATTTTATATTATTTAATAAGTACAAATAAATCTATTTCTTACCAATTATGTAACAAGGGTATAATAGTCAATTTATATAAACTACATTTTCTATCCTCTCCTTTTTCTTTCTAACCAAACAAAAGAGTTTTCCACCCTCCCACTTTTCCACCCCTCCAACCAAACACACATGAGGGAAAACCAAATCTTTTCTATGCTCCCATTTTTCCATCATCTTACTAATTTTCTATCCTCCTACTTTTCCACTCCCCCAACCAAACGGACCCTTAAAGTCTCTCATGAGTCTTTGCTTTGGGGCAACAAATCAGTATTGAGATCAATATTATTGCACCTAGAAAAAATCTTAGGTTAGACGTGCGCATGCGTCCATTATCTCACTAATACGTGGATCTCACATGTGTAGAACCTATATATCAATGAGATAATGGCCACATGCGCCCATTTCACAAGATAACATCTCATTGCACTTGATGCAAATCACCCATTTTCTCTCAAAAACTTTTTTGCTTTTTAATTTTAACTTTTAACTTTTCTTTAATATATTTTATTTAGTGGTTGAAATTAAAAGTTGTTTTTTCAACTTTCAATCTCAGCCACTGATTTGAATCCCAGCAAATTACTGGTTGTGGATATGAGTAAAAACAGTTTGCAGAGAAGAGTCTCTCCTTTTTAAGAGTCTGTTTAGAATCTGCTTATTTTGCTGAAACTAAAAACTTTTTGCTGAAAGTACTATAGATAAATATAAAAGTTAGCTGAAATAATATAGTGGAACCCATGAATAGTATCAAAAAGTACAGTGGGACCAATGAATAATAGCAAAAATAAACTGAATAGTAAAATAAGTTGGCAAAATTAATCATGCCAAATGGACACTTAGTGTACGTTTGGATACCACTTATTTTACTGAAAACTAAAAACTAAAAACAATAAAAAAAAATAATAATTTATGTAATACTGTTCACATTTTTAACATTGTAACAAAGCCTAAATGCACTGTTCATGTCCCATGACCAGTGCAAGGGGCGTTGAGCTGAAAAACAGAGAGAGGCAAAAACGCCAAATGCAATTAGCCATCAGCTATCCAAATGGAGCTTAGTGTGGTATTTTTTTTTTTTTTTAGGGGGGGGGGGAGTGGGGCTACTAATTCATGTGATCTTTGAGTTGATGCTACATTATTATATTTTTTTGAGGGATGGATTGGGGTTGAAAGTGAAGATTGAGTGAGCTTTGATGAGATATAGATATAACATGTTGTGGTGGGCCTTTTTTGTATTCTAGACTAGGTTGTTTCCTGGCTTACTGTGGCCCAATAGTTCTGGGGTAGGAGAGTCAGGACTAACTCAATTGAATTCACCTCAAGCCAGCTTGTGCACAAATAGGCACCCCTTCACAGAAATCTTGGTTACATGCCCACGGCAGGGGGTGCTGTCACAAAAACATTATGGCAGAAGACATGTAATATAACAAGATAATAATAAAAAGATATGCTAACTAAAACGTTTGCTGTTAACCAAGGATAATATTTAAACAACTTTGCAACAGGAAAGAGACATAATAATATGAGTATGGCAACAATAGGTTAGCAATAATGAAAAGAACAATGTTTATGCCAAAATAGTCATGATAAAAGAGGGAAAGGGGATTGGTCTATTAGACTTAGCTCCTTGGCAGACTTACGTCCAAGAAGGGAACCAATCTCCAATGTGGGCAACCTCTCAGGGTAATCCTGCCGTAGAAATTGCCTACTTTGGAAGAATGGGTCTAAGTGACTTATTCTCAAATCTCTTGGCTGACCAGAGGGTAGGTTGTTGAGAGGGAGAGAAGGGAGCAGCCTATTGGTGCATACCTTATCACACTTTTATTTTCTCACTTTCCTTCCTACTCTCTCATTTTCTTTTCTTTTGCTTACCCTCTCTGTTTTTCCTTCTAGCTTTCTATTTCCTTCTATGCTTCTATTCTTTCTTGTTTTTTTTCTTCCTCTTCCTCCGTTGTTGTTCACTGTGCACAGCTAAGACTTTTTTATACTACCTGCCATGATTAGATTTACCATTTTACCCCTCAACTGGTTTTGCCCTATTGTGGGTGCCCTTCCCTGGCCACCCACTGGTCTGCTGGCTGCCCAGCCACCACCACTACCTTGAGTTGGCTGTGCCACATTCCATTCCTAGACAAAAAGGAATTTTGTTTTATTTTTCTTGCTTTCCGTAGCATTCCCATCCAGATAGGGGTTGGGTGTCCTCTCTCGCTAACTCCTACAGCATGCACCTAGTGATTCCAGCTCATCTCTCCCTCTTTTGGGTTATATGTTATCCTAATAAGACATTTCCCCCAAAAGAGCTTGAGCGGGAATTCCAGAATAGACTTCCCCCTTCTCCCCACCACCAGACCATACCCCTCTTTTACCTCTGGCCCATGGCCCATCATGCCTATATTGGCTGGGTACAAGTGGGTGGTGCCTAAGCCTTATGCGTGCTTCACTCTCATGTGAGTCCATGGTTTCTCTACCGCTCATGCGTTTGCCATTGCTTGTGAGTCTGTCTGGTCTCGCTGTGCATTTTTGTTGCTTATCTTTAACCTTTTATGGCGTGGGTGAGTCTAGGTCTTCATTATTTGAATCTCATTTCCTCCTTGGACTAGGTTTTGCTTGGGCACAGGCCCTTTCTTCTTCAATTCGGCTCTTGTTTCCTTTTATTGCTAGTTTATGGGCCGACTAGTATTCCCGCCACGCTACTCTATTGCTTCTGTCACGTTATTACTTGGCTTGTGCTTGTTGGGCTTGCCATGTACTTTTCCTTTATTCAGTTCACATTGCCCAGTATTTCTAATGGGTTAATTCTCATACCATTTTGGGTTTCCTCGGCCCATTTTATTCCTTTGGACATCCTCAGCCTGCTTCAGTCTCTTGGGCATCCTTGGCCCATTCTATTCTTACATTCCCATGGGCTTTTTGCTAAATCTTTTGGGCTTCTCCAGCTCAATTACCATATCTTTTACTTTCCCATTTACTAATTCCTTTCTTTGGGCTCCTCTGACCCATTTTTGTTTGCTTTCCATTTCTTCTAATTCTCATGGGCTCCCTTGGGCCCGTTTGTTTTCTTTGGGGCCTTTTTTACTGTTTTTATAAGCCTGTAGACCATTATTCTTGCCATTTGGGCTTAATGGTTTTTTCTTACTTTGCTAATTCTTCTTTCTTCACTCTTTGTTATATTGTTGGACTTTTTCTTGCCATTGGTCCTTTTCTTTTTTGCTAAAATGGGCCTCAGCACATGTATTCATTTAAATTTTAATTAAAGTACTTTTTTAGGCTGAATAACAATTGCATTAAATAAAGGAAGAACAATGTAAAATACTTTTTTTTTTTTTTTTTGAGAAAGAACAATGTAAAATACTTGAAAAGGTATTTTTACGAAGAAATTTTAGGTTAAGATGTTATCAAACATTATTAGATGATACTTATGCTCGATACATATTTGACTTTAACAATCAAGGTAGACGGTCCAAATTAAAGCAAGCATGGTCTTGTACATTTTACTAATCCCTTTTTTTTTTTTTTTTTAATTTATATATATACTTGAAAATCTCTTCTTCCCTTTTTTTTGAGAAAGTTATACATGAAAATCTCAAATCTTCATTAATAAAAATGATAAGAATACATCAAATGAATACAACAATTACAATTTCACACAAATTTGTTTCAAAATGACAAGAATACATCAAAATGAATACTGCAATTACAAATTCACACAATTTTGCTTATCCTGCAATTAGATTTTACTAATATAAAGGTTTATTAAATATTAATTTTATAGAAATAAAATAAAATAATACAATGAAGCATCCTAATAAAAAAAAATGTTTAAGACATCATGCCATGTTACTAATTAGATCTTTTTCTTGGTTAGCTAATTAGATCCTTCATCCATGATCCATATTATAATTTTAACTCATGATAGGTAGAACATAAAGTAGAATTCAAAAACAAGACATAAGATTTTTTTTCATAGAAACTATAATTTAATCCAAAATGGAATTTCAATTTTTCATTAAATAGTGGTTATCCCATAAAGACTTATCATTATTGAGAAGTGGTTATCCAATTAAATAGTGGTTATTTTGTCTCAAAAAGACTTATCATTATTGAGAAGTGCTATGTCTATAATATTTTCACAATAAATTATAGGTAGTTAATTGTTACTGATTGTTATTGTGGGTAGGTACAGCCCAGCCATACGTAGTGGGCCTAAAGCCCAAGCTGAGGACTAGTCTATGTCCGAAAAGGCTAAAATTGTCGAGGGGTATTTCGTGTGAAAGAAGGATACATGGGAACGAAGAAACTTTGTCCGAAGAGAGCATCAGTGTTCCGAAGAGATGATCATCCTCGAATGAAAGGATTTTGGGGTCATATAAATATCGGGGGGGTTCAAATGAATTTACTAGTGACTTCAGCAATTTGGATAAGCTTTAGATACGCCTGGAGATAAGAGGAACGGAGAAATATCTAGAAGGAAAAGCTGCCACCATCGTATTAAATGCACTGCAGCAACTTTCCTGGCCGCATTTATGTGAAGAAGACTTTTGAACAGTACAACTTCAGTTACCGTCATTCATAAAAGCTAAGGGAAATACATGACATGAAAGGGACTCAAGTAGAGAGTGGGATAGAGAACAAGTGGACGATAGGGATGGTAGTGGAGAAGGATATATAAAGAAGGGTTCCTAATGAAAAGGGGGGGGGGGAAGAGAAAAAAAGAAATGTAAACGATATTCAATCTATTATAAGTCTCTTCGGATTTGAACCTACTTGGTATTTACGTGTACTTTTATGCTGGTTTATACTTGCATGCGATAATCAATCGTTGTTAGCTCTATAGTTAATCTAGCTCTATCACCCACGTTTTACAAATTCATTGTTTTTGGGCTTGGGCCACAAATCCTGACCCAACAATTGGCGCTGTCTGTAGGAAGAGCTTGAGTATAAGTGGAAGTAACAGCAGTCGGTAATGGCGGAACCAGGGCAACAACCAGCAGAATCTGGGGCGTCCAAGCACATAGATGACCCTTTTCTCAATTTGGAGCAGAGACAAGATCGTGAAGGCAGTGTGCATACTACGCACCCTGAGCGAAGTCAATCTCATGGAGGAAGTCACATGTTTCATGTAGAGAAGAATAACATGCAAATAGAAATTGAGAGGTTAAGGAGGGAGTTGCGCCATGCAAAAAGAAAACGTGTTTCTTCGCATTTTGATGAGGATTGGGATGACGAGCAAGATGTCACTTACGAGCAGAGGTCTCGAACACCAATCAGTGAATCCTTTTCATATGAAGAGGATCACCGTCGCAAAAAGCAACTTCGGAGCCCATCACGTGGAGGGGTAGGAAATGATGCTATGAGCAAGGCTTTGAATCAAATCTCTAGGTCACCCTTCATGCACAGGATCGAAAGAGCGAGACTTCTTCGGCGTTTTAACCAGCTAACATTTACCATTTATAATGGTAAAACGGACCCTGTAGAGCATGTGAGCCACTTTAATCAAAGGATGGCTGTCTATTCCAGAGATGAAGCTCTGATGTGTAAGGTCTTCCCTTCTAGTCTTGGACCGGTTGCAATGAGGTGGTTCGACAGCCTGAAAGCAGATTCCATCAATTCCTACCAAGAGCTCACTCAAGCTTTTGGTTCACGTTTTGTCACATGTCGAAGAGTGGCCAGGCCCTTGTCTTCTCTGCTATCCTTGAACATGCGTGAAGGTGAGACCCTGAAGGCGTACTCAGATAGGTATTGGGAGATGTTTAATGATATGGAGGGCAACTTTGATGCAATGGCCCTAGATACGTTCAAGCTCGGCCTCCCTACTGACCATGGTTTAAGGATGTCCTTGTCTGGTAAACCTGTTACTAACATGCGTCAGCTTATGGACCGTATTGAAAAATATAAAATGATTGAAGAAGATCAGCAACAAGGGAAAAGTAAGGACAAGGTTATCCCCCAGGAGATGAAGGATTTCAAGTCGGACCGTTATAACAACAACAAGCCACGGAGAGATTTCGTAGGGCAGTCAGGATCAACAAATGCTCAAGCAGTCAATACAGTGTTCAAGGAGCCAATCCACCAAGTTTTGGAAAAAATCAAGAATGAACCATTCTTTAGGTGGCCGAGTAAGATGGTAGGGAATCCTGAGAGGCGCAATCACAATCTCTATTGTCAATACCACCAAGACCATGGGCATACCACTGAAGACTGCAGAAGTTTGTGGGACCATTTGGACCAACTGGTCCACGAAGGCAGGTTGAGGCATCTCTTGCATCACTCCAGTGGCCGAGGAGGTCAAATGAATTCCAAGTCCGGGAGGAGTGATTCTGCGAAACCTCTATTAGGAACTATTAACATCATTTTCGCAGCACCAGGAAGAACAGGGTCCTGACCATTTAAGGTTATGTCAGTAGCTCGGTTACCGGCAAGGGACATTGGTCGAGATCCGAGGAGCGCTAGACCGGTTGTCTAGCCAGTTTTAGGCTTTTCGGACGAAGATAAAGTTGAAACCATTCAACCTCATGACGACGCTTTGGTAGTCACCCTCAGAATCAGAGGATATGATGTGAAGAGGGTAATGGTGGACCAGGGTAGCGTAGTGGAGATAATGTACCCTGACCTCCACAAGGGGCTGAACCTCAAGCTTGATGACTTAACATCATACTGTTCTCCCTTGGTTAGCTTCGAGGGAAGAATTGTCACCCCGAAAGGCCAGATACCACTGCCTGTACAGACTAGCTCAGAAGTAGTGGAAGTAGACTTCATTGTCGTAGATGTTTATTCCCCTTATACGGTAATTGTAGCCAGACTTTGGCTACATACGCTAGGGGCTGTTTCCTCCACTCTACATCAAAAAGTTAAATATCCATCCGAAGGGTGGGTTTGTGAAATTCGTGGAGATCAATCCTTGGCCAGACAATGCTTGGTGGCTGCCATCCAACACAAGCCTGAAATTGAGTCCTCGGTCAGGGCTGAGGGAGACTTATAGCAGTTAAAAAGTCGAGTGTCACCTATCGAAGATCTTGATGAAGGCGTTAGATGCGAGGATTTAGTAAGAGTTTTAATTGGAGACAATCTTGAAAGGTACTTTCAAGTCGGATCTCAGATGCCTCAACCAGAAAAAGAAGAGCTAATTGATTTCCTTAAAAAAAATATTGACCTATTCGCCTGGAGTGCTTATGAAGCCCCAGGAGTAGATATAGAGTTCATTTACCACCATTTGAGGGTTAACTCACTGATTGTCCCCAAGAAGTAGCCTCTTCGGCGGCCATCTAAAGAGCATGCAGATGCAGTCAAAGAAGAAGTAACGAAGCTCAAACAGGCTAGAGCTATTAAAGAAGTTTTTTATCCCGAGTAGTGGCAAATACTGTAGTGGTGAAGAAGGAGAGCGAAAAGTGGCGAGTTTGTGTAGACTTCACAGACTTAAATAAGGCTTGTCCTAAGGATCCCTTCCCTATGCCGAAAATTGATCAACTAGTAGATGCTATTGTCGGTCATCCTCGAATGAGTTTTTTGGATGCTTTCCAAGGTTACCGTCAAATACCGTTAGCCCCAGATGACCAGGAGAAGACTGCTTTTGTTGGTAACTACCACTATAAAGTGATGTCATTTGGTTTGAAAAATGTAGGTTCTACTTATCAGCGAATGATGACGAGGATGTTTGAATCACAATTAGGCAAAAGCATTGAGGTCTATATAGATGACATGGTGGTAAAAAGCAAAGTCATTTCTGAGCATGTGAAGGACCTTGACAACACTTTTGAAATCCTAAGAAGACACAGGTTGCGCCTGAACACTTCCAAATGCTCATTTGGTGTAGGGTCAGGCAAATTTTTAGGTTACATGGTGACACACAAGGGAATTGAGGTTAATCTCGATCAAATAAAGGTTATTCAAAATCTACAGCCTTCTCGAAATCCGAAAGAGGTTCAGAAGTTAACAGGGATGACAGCTGCTTTGAACCGATTCATCTCTAGGTCCGCGGATAGGTGTAAACCTTTCTTCTCACTGATCAACAAGTGGAAAGGATTTGAATGAACTGAAGAATGTGCCTCAGTTTTCCAACAACTTAAAGACTACTTGGCTCGGCCACCAATTATGTCTAGCCCTAAACCAGATGAGGTCCTGTTTGCCTATATTGCAGTGGTTCCCTATGCTGTAAGTCTAGTGCTAATATGAGTGGATCAAGGTGTACAAAGACCGATTTACTATGTGAGTAAATCTCTACATGAGGCCGAGATCAGATACTTGCCACTGGAGAAAGCTATTTTAGCAGTAGTACTCGAAACACGAAAATTGCCCCATTACTTCCAAGCACATACGGTCGTCGTGCTCACACAACTCACGCTTAAATCCGTACTTCGAAGTGCCAACTACACAGGGAGAATATCTAAGTGGGGCACTATCTTGGGGGCTTTCGATATCAAGTACATGCCTCGCACTTCAATCAAGGGGCAGATCCTTGCAGATTTGGTGGCCGAGTTCACGGAACCTAGTTTAGAAGAAATAACGGTAGAGAAGGGCATGGACGGAAAATCGGTTGGCATGATTTCTCAACAAGGTCCTGCTCGCTGGGAAGTATATGTGGACGGCACTGCGAACCAGAAAGGTTCTGGAGTAGGGCTAGTATTGATATCTCCAGAAAGAATCATCATTGAAAAATCGTTAAGGCTGCATTTCTTGGCAACAAATAATGAGGTAGAGTACGAAGCCCTATTGATGGGAATGTCTATGGTACAAAGAATGGGAGGAAAGACAGTGGAGTTGTTCTCGGACTCAAGGTTAGTTGTGGGTCAAGTACAGGGGGAATTTGAAGCGAAGGATGAAAGGATGCAGGGATACTTGAGCCGAGTTAAACGTCTGTAGTCGGAATTCGAATTTTTCAGCTTGCTACATATTCCCAGAAGTAGGAATGCACATGCTGATTCTTTGGCCACTTTCGCTACCTCTTCAGCGCAAAATTTGCCGAGAGTTATCCTCGTCGAGGATTTGTATGGGCCTACCGAGGCAGGAAGAGATGTAGTCCAAGTTCATCAAATCAGAACCAGGCTTTGCTGGATGGACCCTATAATCAAGTTCTTGAAAGAAGACATTCTGCCTGAAGAAAAAGGGGAAACTGACAAAATTTGGAGGAAGGCTACCAGATTCTGGCTGTCCGAAAACCAAAAATTATACAAACGATCCTATTCAGGACCGTACCTGTTATGAATTCATCCTGAAGTGGCTGAGTTGCTATTAGAGGAGTTGCATGAAGGAATTTGAGAGAGTCACACCGGAGGTAGGTCTTTAGCTCATCGAGCCATTACTTAGGGTTATTGGTGGCCGAATATGCAAAAAGAGGTCCATGAGTATGTTAAGAAGTGCGATCAGTGTCAACGATTTGCGCCGAACATACACCAACCAGGTGGAGTCCTCAACCCACTATCTAGTCCATGGCCGTTTGCTCAATGGGGCTTAGATATAGTGGGTTCATTCCCAAAGGCTGCAGGAAATAGGAAGCACTTTCTGGTCGGCACAAACTATTTCACTAAATGGGTTAAGGCTGAACCTCTGGCTAACATTTGAGATGTTGATGTGCAGATATTTGTATGGAAGAATATTGTTACTCGTTTTGGAGTTCCTCATATTCTCATCTCGGACAACGGCCTGCAGTTCGACAGTAAAGCATTTCGGAATTATTGTAGTAAACTGAGAATCACGAATAGATACTCCACCCCTGCCTATCCCTAGGGAAACGGGCAAGCAGAAGCAATTAACAAAGTCATATTCAACGGATTGAAGAAGAGATTAGACGATGCGAAGGGCAAGTGGGTGGAAGAGTTGCCACACGTACTTTGGGCTTACAGAACTACGCCTCGCAGATCTACTGGAGAAACCCCTTTCTTGATGACTTATAGGGATGAAGCTGTCATCCCTCTAAAAACTGGGTTCCCAACTCTGAAAACCAGTTCGTTTAGTCCGACCAGTAATGATGAACTTCTAGAAAGGATTTGGATTTGATTGAGGAAAGGAGAGAAAATGCAATGGTTCGATTGGCACATTACTAATAAAAGCTCTGGCAAGGCTATGATGCCAATGTAAAGCTAAGGCCTCTAGAACCTGGTGATTTGGTACTCAAGAAAGTTGTGGGCACTGCGAAAAACCCAACCTGGGGGAAGCTAGGACCCAATCGGGAAGGGCCATATCGTATCACTTCAAGGGCTGGCATTGGGGCATATTTCCTGGAGGACTTAGATAGTCATATAATACCGCGCCGTTAGAATGTAAATAATCTTAAAAGGTACTATTATTAATCGAATCTTCTCTTTAATCACTATGACGATTTGTACTCCTTATCAGTGCTTTAAGTGTCTAAACTTAAATCCAATCATGTCTGTAGTCCTTGAACCAGATGATGTGGGTTAGTTAACACTCCTTATCGGTGCTTTAAGTGTTTAAACTTAAATCCTATCATGCTTGTAGTCCTCGGACCAGATGATTTGGGTTAGTTAACACTCCTTATCGGCTCTTTAAGTGTTTAAACTTAAATCCTATCATGCATGTTGTCCTCAGACCAGATGATTTGAGTTAGTTAACACTCCTTATCAGTTCTTTAAGTGTTTAAACTTAAATCCTATCATGCCTGTTGTCCTCGGACCAGATGATTTGGGTTAGTTAACACTCCTTATTGGTTCTTTAAGTATTTAAACTTAAATCCTATCATGCCTGTTGTCCTCGGACCAGATGATTGGGTTAGTTAACACTCTTTATTGGTTCTCTAAGTGTTTGAACTTAAATCCAATCATACTTACAGTCTTCGGACCAGATGATTTCGATTAGTTAACACTACTTCATGTGCCTATAATCCTTGGATCAGATAGTATAGATTAGTCAACACCATTGTGTTGTTATTATTATTAAGTTTTAACTTTAGAATGAGCCTTGTCTGACATCCTTGAATGTATTTAAATTAACTTTAACTTATGTTGGCCTTCTTTGTGCATGTTCGAAGAGACCTTTTAAGCTTTTATAATACTTGTTGTATTCAGTATTTAGTAGTAGTTCTTATACAAACTGTTCTTTTCAAGGCCAACCTTAGTTATGTGCATTGTTAGCAAGATCTGGTGATTATGTTTACCTACATTACCATAGTTACAAAGTGCAATTAATTGTAGCAAAAGTAAGTCATATGGTATGCAACGAATACACCAAAAGTAATAAAGAAGTTGTTTCATTGATAAAAAAGATATTTTACAATCCCTTATATAGAAGGAAAGCAAGAAGAAGAAGAAGAAAAAAAGCAACAAAAATCTAAGTATCTAAGTATTTGCTTGAGAGACCACAGGATCAGCAGTCTGGCCTGTCCGAGTAGCAGCAGCTTCTAGGGCTTGGTCCTTGGGCTCTGAGGATGTTTTCTCTTTTTCCAAGCTCTCGCCCTTATCCTGAGGTGGTTCATCTGGGGTACTCTGACCACCTGGCTGACTAGAATCCTTTGAAGGCTCAAGGGTGTTTAGAGGAGCTTAGCCAACCAAGGACTGCTCCGAAGCCTCTGGGAGTTGTGTTGGAAGGGGATCAGACTCTGAAAGCTCTCGAATGTCTGGGTCGTAATAAATGCTTTTAGGCAGCCTCAGTTCTGAATCAGCAGACATCCTAGCAGCGTCCAGCGCCTTGCCCCAAGTTATGTCACAGTAGTCTCGGCTGACCGAGGCAAACTGCTCAGTAAGACCTTTTTCGGTCACCTCCACTCCTAGTTTGTATGCTGCTTTCTTTTTGGCCTCAGTCACCTCCTTGGCCAATTGAGCATTCCTCTGAGCTAGCTTGGCAACCTCTTTAGCCTTTTGGAGGTCGGTGCGAAGATCCTTCACAAGTGCTTTCTCGGCTACCAAATTGGTCTGAGCCTTGTTCAGCAACTTGCGTTGGGCTGTGGCTTGACTCTCAGCATTTTGTAGGCTAGCGTTGAGGCTGTTCCTCTCGTTGGTTACCTCTTTGAGCTGCTCAGAGATTTGAGAAAACTCCTCTTTCAAGCTACCTAGAGTTTTCTCTGCCTTGGACCGAGAGTGGGCCTCGGCTTGGGCTTCGACATAAGCCTTTCTATTCCACTATTCGGCCATGAAGACTTGCTTGGTAATCTGCATGGTGAAGTAAAAATGTTAGCATAACACAAGCGAAAAATTAACATGCCAACCGAAGAGCTGGATAAGCTCACTTACCATAGCCAAATCCCTCTTCAGGGACATGAAGAGTTCATACTGGCTAAAGCGCCTGTATGACTCCATGTCTTGGGGGAGGAGCAATGGTTGCTCCAAGGCTTGAGCTACCAGCCCTACTCTTCCCCCATTGTAGTTTCTGATGGAGGTCTCCCAAGAAATAGGAGCGCCATCCAGCTCCAACTTGGGAGACCATGTACGTTGCCCTCGGCGCACGTCAGCAACAGGAGGCTCCTCCCAGCTCTCTGTGGATGAGGCCCTCTTGCTCCTGTGGTCCCTCACCACCTTCTGTTACTTTGTTGTTTTTGGTGGCACCACCACCTCCCTCTCCTCAGGTTCGAGAGGTCTCTTTTTCTTCAGGTCCGGTACTGGCTTTAAGCCAAGATCAGGAACCTAAGGTGGTGGTGGAGGTAAATTCATCATGGGTTGGGAAGTCCCAATACCCTTTGGCTCTACCTTCTTGCCCCTATTTCTCATCAGGGCCTTCAAGTCTGACATATCTTCTTCCGAAGAGTCTTCCGAAAGAGCAGTTATCAGGATAGGAGGATGGACACTGGACTGCCTATCAATATCCTCGTCGAAATCGGAGGATGGTATCACCTGAACTCCTCCTGAAGCTTTTCCCTCAAACTTAAATTTATCTATCTGCTCCTCTAGGGAGGAGGTCGAAGAGCCAAGGGGGATTTCGCCTACAACCACCAGCTCAAGGGGGATTTGCTGAACCAGCTGGACGAGCAGTGGTACGCCCTAAGGGTTTAGGTGTGGCACTGGAGGGAGATCAAATGGGGCCAAAAAGTCCTTCCGACCGACGTCGATTCGGTGGAGACGATGGTCTCCTTGCCTTATCGCGTTCCCGACTGGCTGCAAGTCGGATGGTTTGGTGTTGTAATCGAGGATAAGAGGCCCGATCGGAGTTACTTGTCTTCACTTACAAAAATCTCCGATCACAACAAATAGTTGAGCGCAGCAACGTTAGTAAGGTTCAGCCGAGGAGTAACGTTTCTTTTATCTGTCAACACCATAGGAAAACTTGATCAGAAAGTTGGAAACAATAAAACTGAGAAGACTAAATTGCAATGAAAGTCAATCCTATATCTAATGTTAGCAAGCCTAAATCTAAGGTGCCCCCACCTGGTTCTCCTGGTGTGGTTGGGCAACGAAAACCGTCGTGCCACGCACCCGAGACAATCAGATAATCGTCTTTCATTCCCTTGTTAGACTTGGGAAAGCAGGAGACGAGTCTAACAACATCGGATCAGGATTTTAAATAACATCCCGCTCCTTTTTTACTGTGGCACTCGTACATATGCACCACGTCTAGCTAGGTGAAGCCCAAGCTCAGATGGCGGTTCAGATCATCAACAGCACCTAATATCCTAAAAACGTTGGGCACACACTGCTCGGGGCTAAGCCTATGGTTTCGAAGGTAGTTAGTGGTGATAGGGCCCATAGGAATCGTCATTCCTCCTTCCAGGAATGGCGATGAGGGGGATTATCACTTCACCCTCTTTCCGGTCTGTTAGAATTTTCCACGTCTTCAGGAATGCGGTAGGTGGCTCTAAACTTCTCCATCTGAGCAGGACTGTCTACCAGGTGCTGATATTTACCCATACTAAGCAAACGAAATAGGAGGAACTCTAAACGTGGTGATTAGGGGGCGATTATTCGAAGGACAAAAAGAGCGTCCGAAGAGAGGAATAAAGACGAATATATGAAAATTTTGAATGTGATGATAGTAGAGTCTGGTTGATTTGAGTGTCTCTATTCGCTGGAAAGTCTGAAAATGTGTCAAGTAAGGGAAGAAGAACCTCCTCTAGGGCTTTATATGGAGACAAACGAGGGAGAAAGAGTTATCCCGCCCAAATTTTGAGGAAGGATCGCGTCCGTTGGATCATTAGTCCACCGTTGGATGTCAAAGACAAAACGTTGCCTGGAGTAATTAATGGCGCTTTGGGAACCTTGAAACGGCAGCAGCAATTATGAAGTGCGTAAATCCACGCCACTACACGTGTGAATTAAGATATTTGTGCATTTCTAATTTTTATTTTGTAGCAAATCAAAATCTCATTTTTTTCCTCTTTGGAGGCAAAGGAAAAATTAAAATTTTGAGGGGCTATTGTGGGTGGGTATAGCCCAACCATACGTAGTGGGCCTAAAGCCCAAGCTGAGAACTAGTCTATGTCCGAGGAGGCTAAAATTGTCGAGGGGTATTTCGCGTGAAAGAAGGATACATTGGGACGAAGAAACTCTGTCCGAAGAGAGCATCAGTGTTCCGAAGAGATGATTATCCTCAGATGAAAGGATTTTGGGGTCATATAAATATCTGGGGGGTTCAAATGAATTTACTAGTGACTTTAGCAATTTGGATAAGTTTTAGATACGCCTGGAGATAAGCGGAACGGAGAAATATCTAGAAGGAAAAGCTGCCACCACTGTATTAAATGCATTGCAGCAACTTTCCTGGCCGCATTTATGTGGAGAAGACCTCTGAACAGTACAACTTCAGCTACCGTCATTCACAAAAGCTAAGGGAAATACATGACATGACAGGGACTCAAGTAGAGAGCGAGATGGAGAACAAGTGGACGATAGGGATGGTAGTGGAGAAGGATATATAAAGAAGGGTTCCTAATGAAAAAGGGGGAGGGGGGGAGGGGGAAGAAAAAAAGAAGTGTAACCGATATTCAATCTATTATAAGTCCCTTCGAATTTGAACCTACTTGGTTTTTACGTGTACTTTTATGCTGGTTTATACTTGCATGCTATAATCAATCGTTGTTAGCTTCATAGTTAATCTAGATCTATCACCCACACTCTACAAATTCATTGTTTTTGGGCTTGGACCACAAATCCTGACCCTACAGTTATTATTAGGACAAAAAAGTAATTTTAGTGGTAGGTTTAAATTTGAACCAATTACAACTAACCACGTATGATTTGTTGTAAAAATATTGTAGATGTAGCACTTCTCATTGTTGTTGTTTATTTTGTGTTTTTGAAGTTCAAAGTATAGGTCTAGAAACAAGAGACTAGATATGAAAATCAAAGTTGAACTATGACATCTCTAGTTTTTGGTAGTTTATTAGTTGCAAGGTCATATGGAAAAAAAAAAAAGTTAGCTTATTTTTTTAAAAGTTAGTTTATTTATTTATTTCCTAAAATATGAGATTAAAAAATATATTAAAGCAAATAAAAAAATCGCTTCTATACAAATTAGAAAAAAAAAAAAAAACCAAAAGTCTTGTAATACAACTTGTATTTGGTTGTGTTTTTCCACCGACGAATTCTATTAACTATATAAAAAGAGTCTATGCGCTTAACTACAGTTCTCAACTACAGTGATTTTGGTTTATTCAACCAAACTTTTCACTCGATTTTTTTTTAATACCGTTTGAAGAGTCTGAACACGCTTTTTAACTTTTTTGTCTCCATATTAGCTGTTAAAATAATATCACAACAAATTGCCACAATATTTTCACAATTTTTGAGGGGTTAATTTTTTATAAGCTAAAATAAAATAAAAAATATCATACCGAAACCAATCACAACTAAAAATAAATATATTGTGAAAAAGAAAAGTTTGACATTCACAACATTTTTCACAACACTTTTTTATTCAATGTGTAAAGCAACAGTAGCAAAGCTACAATGATTTTGGTTTATCTAACCAAACTGCTTCCCTCACCTTCTTTTCTTTTCTTTTTTTCTTCTATATCCCTATATATAAAAAGCGCAAATGCTCAAACAATAATGTTATACAGTGCTTTGGTTTGTTCAACCCGTGCGCATTGTTCATCAGGACTTTTTTTTTTTTTTTTTCCTTCGCCGGTGTTGTTTGTGCTTTTTTTTTTGTCTTTTCCTTTAAATATTTATTATTTATATGTGCATATACAGTTACACTAACTTAACAAATTCTTATAATATTTTCACAATTATTTGACAATTTGCACTGTTCATTGGCCTTTTTTTTTTTTTCTTTTCCCATAGTACATTAATTTTGCTTTTGCTCTTTTTTTTTTTTTTTTTTTTTTTTTTTAAATCGTTGTTAGCTCCATTGTTAACCTAGCTTTATCACCCACGCTCTACAAATTCATTGTTTTTAGGCTTAGGCCACAAATCCTAACCCTACAAGAATCAATAAAAATTTGTTAGCTTTATTGTTATGACAAATTTTATGAAAATCGTTGTGTCTATAATATTGTGGACAAAATTTAGTTACAAAATTGGTTGTAATGTAAGGCTACAACTTTACTCAATATCTTTTTATTGGAGGTGAATTTTGACAAATCCACCATTGGATTACATTTTCCTTTTATATTCTTCATACTTGCAAAATTTCTAGTAAATTAAAGATTAATAGTTATGTCATCAATAAATTTTTTAAATTGCAAGTTTTTGTAGTTTAAAATTATGCATAAAATATAAACTTATAGATTATATAGTAAATAATATTTAACTGGCACAAAATTTGACATGTGTATTAAGAGCGTAAAGAACATGCAATTTAATTGTTAGATTTTCAAAATATGTAATAATGTTAATATTTTTAAAGGAAGTTATAGTTTTAAGCTACAACCAATTTTGTAATTAAATTTTATTCTAATATTACTCTATTTATTAATGTATCACGATTAATAGATCATGTAACACTTTGTATGCCACTTTATTATTTTTTCATTAAACACATGACATACCATAATTAGTAAACATAAAATAAAACATAAAAACCGGTACAAAGGACTTACATTCCGGCAAATACCAATGCATGTATCACATTATTAGTAGAGGCGTCTACACCCTCGTTTATAACGTACTTGTGTGAGATATATATATATATATATATATAGTGTAAAACCTATTACATACACACAAAAGTGTGCAATAAACATTGCAAAAAATAATACAAGTACGTTACGTCCTATACATACAAATGAGATGAATTCCTCCCAAAAAATAGAGTAGTCATGTGCATGTAGACCACTTGGCCTAACAACCACCCATGTGGCAAGATATATGCCATACATAAGATACCAACACAAGATTAAATAAAAGCATCTACTAGTGCTACGTTTCCGACTCCAATGACACTCATTTTTCTTCGAGATCTTATATGATCACACAATTATCCATACACTTTCGTTAAAATTTGCATTAATATTAACATGTGAATGGATTATACCACTTATATGTGGTACACTAATGGTACTTAGTAAAAAAATAATCCGACCACTACTTATTACATGTCTAAATTGTGAAAATGTGCGTGTAAGAGCAACTTAATCAAAGATTGCAAAATTGTGCAAAATACAAAAATTAAAGTGGTTAATTTTACACATTTTAATCCAAAAAACACTTACATTAGTGCTCGCAAAATTGTGCATATATACAAAAACGCTACAATAACCGTGCATATATAAATAGTTATTGTAGATTTGCATTTAATATTTTACTATTTGTTTCTCTCACCTTCACCTCACTTTCTCTTTTGCATCATTGAAAGAAATAATAAAAAAAAATATAAAAAAATAAATATTTTATTGAATAAATATTTAGAATAAGTAAATTGATGTGAGTGTTTTATAAAAATAAGTGTGTAAAATAGAATTTTTTTTTATTGCAAAATAAACTGAAATTTTACAATCTCCAATGCGATTGCTCTAAGTGTGTAATCTAGACTTTTTACTTTTGTTCAGAGAAAGATGTAGTATGGGTCAGAATGAAGAAAGAAATTAATGCAGTGTAGCATTTACCATCGTAACCCTTTGATAATTTGGTCAGTGTAGTATTCCGGTTGTGATTTTTGCAAAGAAAGAAGATGATCGATGATGGTGTTCCCTTCCTCTTCCTTATTCCTCACTTCATCAACTAGACTTTGCAAGAACACATCCATTCTCTTGGCAAGTCCCTTCAACTTTTTCTCCAAACCCCCATGATCAATCCACCGCAACACCGCCACAAACTCTCCTGGATTTGACGCCCCGGCTAACTTTACTATCTCATTCATTATCTCCCTGAACTGCCTTGCTTCTTCCACGTCTTTCATATCTTCCCCATAGTACCTCTTCCCTCCCACCATTCTCATTATAATGTTAAATGTCAGCTCCGAGAACATAGATTTCAACTCTGCCTTAGCAAAACCTTGGGTCAAGTTGTTTGACAGTTAAGGTAGCAAGTGCTTGATCTCGTCCCTTCGAATGCCTAAGAACATGTTGAGACGATTTGTTGAAAAGATTTCTAAGCCATTGATGCGGCGAAGGTTGCGCCAATGGTCTCCATAAGGGGCTGATACCAGAGTGGTGTAGTTGTAGCCTAAGTGCCTGCCCACTGAGAAGCGAGGACGGTTGGCTAAAACAATGTCGTTTTTGGTGAAACATTCTTCAACTGCAGATGGGGATGATATGATGACCACAAGTTTGGAAGCAAATCAAAGAGAGAAAACGTGACCGTATTTTTGTGATAGGTGGTGAAAAGTACGGTGAAGAGGTTTTTTAAGAAGTTGTTGTCAATATATAAAATTTTCTTTTTATTAAATTGTGTAATTTATGCTTCTTGAGGAACACTCTAAAAAAATTTTCTGGAATCGCCATGGGTGAGAGGTCTTAAAATCAAACAAATTTTTGCCGCAAGAGGCAGGGAACCTATGCTGTAAAGGATATGATGATCAAATTAGAGTGGAAAAAGCGTAGAGATGTGTTGCGGCATCTCCCACCTACGCATGCCACTGTTCAAGCAAATATTTAGGCAATTGGATCGTAATTCTTTAAACCCTTGCTTAGCTAACACGATCACGTACTTGATGACGAAATAACAAAGAAGAGAAAGCAAATACGCGCAGCCTTTGATTTTGTGGTTTACCTTTCAAATTAGGAAAAGAAAATAGCTTTGCTAAGTAGCTAACGCCAAAATGATTTTGTGGTTTACCTTTTAAACAAATTCAGCATGTCCTTCCCATAAAAAAAAAAAAAAAAAAAAAAATTCAGCATGTCCTCGTTGACCGTTCAATTTCTTTTTTTTTTTTTTTTAAAGGAAATTAAATTTAAAAACAATTTATGGATTGTTTCTCTTTTGCTATTAACGTTAATGTTAAGATTGGGACCAATTTTCTTTGAAACTTGTCAATGAATACGATTGTGGAGAACTCCATGAAACTTATACAGGAAAAAATAAGAAAATAAATGAAAAGTCAGCTTCATGAAGCCTATCTCTTTTCACAATTAAAATAATAATTATTGAAAGTATATTATTTCACAAATTTTTCCTATCATTCAGATAAATACTAAAATTGTTGTTAATTTTATTACAAAAAATATTACAATCTAACGTTATATTTAATAATATTGGTCGGTTGGCAGTTTCAAACCCCCTTAAACTGCCAACCGACCCAGAATTTTCGATTTTTAATTTGCACAAACCTACATTTGACTCAGTTAGCTATCCAAAACTGTCTGTTGGGCCTTGGGTTGGGTGAGTCCGATCAGTTTGGTTGGGTCATCCGACCAACTGGACAACCCTAGTTTTAAGTGTTACAATCATGTTTTTAAAAAATGCTTACAGCTAAAGTACATTAAAGTAATGAATTAATCTTATTTTGAAAACATGATTTTTAATTACAAAATTTTGTTCTTAAACCACAATTTTAAAAGGCTAGTTTTTCAAATAAATTTAAAGCAAAGTCAATTTAAATAATTAACATTAAATGTATATTATTTTGAAAATTTTTCCTACCATTGATATAATAGAGAAAATACTAAAATAGTTATTAATTTTATTACGAAAAATCTTACAATATGATAATAAATATGATTGGTGGGTGGTATACATCGATAACATAATAAAATATTTCTAAATTACTTTCAATTTGTTTTGTATTTGATATTCAGAACATAAATTTGTAAGACTTATATAATAAAAATAATTTAAAATAACCGTAAGCATCACTCAATTAAATAGTTGAATTACTTTTAACTAAACTTATCAATATTTTTTTTCCTGTTATTACAATCAATCGGTTTAATTAATTGTAAAATTGCATATCTATTGTAAAATTGTGTGTATCTAGAATTACTAAGTTTGTAAAGTCTTCATAATATTGAGACTAGTCTAGAGATTAGAGACTTTGTGTGCGTTTGGGAAGCGCTTTTTGCGCTTCCCAGACGCACGTTTGCATTTTCAACTCTTTTTTTTTTTTTTTTTTGCCCCAGCTGTAAATGTTGACTTGTCGGTGTGAACAGTGTATACACAGTACACACACAGTGTACTTACAGTAACTTTTTCAGTCACGGGATCCACAAACTTCACTTTTCAGCAATTTTTTCATTAAAAATGGGTCTTACGGTACTATTTACACATTTAAAAATTATTTTATTAAAGTGTTTTTCAGTTTTTAGTTTTCAGCTGTATCCAAACGGACCTAAATGTAACTTTATTTTGGATTCCTAGCCACCACCTATGCCACTACGCCAGCAAATAAATCAGCATATATCTGAATCTTAATTCCCGATTCTTTTCTATTTTAAACCCCCGAGAAAGTCAAATGATGGTAAAACATATACAGTTCCTTCACAAGTGCTTCCTTTTTCAGCTATTGTCCAAACATAATCATTCACGCAAAGCCTATTGCGATAACACGTACTCAGTGACGCAAATCAAATAAAAGTCACAAATATGCGCAGTCACTGATGTAATAAGGCCCTGAAGAAGCTTCGCGATGTAAAATGTCGTGTGCCAATGTGTGAATTACCTTTTAAAGAAATGCTATATATATAGAGACCACATCTTCGAAGACATTATCACAAAGCATTATTTATTAGTACGTACCAATACCATTATCAGTATCACAATATCAAATTAAACAAACATGGAAGACATCTTACTTTTCTCATCCCTCACTCTTTTCCTCCTCTTTATTGCTTTCAAGTTCATCCTCAAAACAAGAAGAAGAGCCAAGCACCTCCCACCTAGCCCACCTTCTCTTCCAATTATAGGTCATCTTCATCTCGTTAAAAAACCACTCCACCGTACTTTCCAAGCTCTCTCACAAAAATATGGAAACTTATTCTCACTCCAGTTTGGTACACAACCTGTGGTCATTGTATCGTCCCCATCAGCAGTGGAAGAATGCTTCACAAAGAACGACATAGTATTAGCCAACCGTCCTCCCTTCATATTGGGAAAGCACCTCGGCTACAACAACACCACCTTAGTACAATCTCCCTATGGCGATCACTGGCGCAACCTTCGCCGCATCAGTGCCCTCGAGATCTTCTCAAATACTCGCCTCAACAAGTTCTTAGGCATTCGAAGCGACGAGGTCAAGCACTTGCTACTAAACTTGTCACGCAACTCGTTACACGGTTTCGCCAAGGTGGAGCTTCAATCTATGCTCTTGGAGATGACATTTAACAACATAATGAGAATGGTGGCAGGGAAGAGGTATTATGGGTACGGGAAGGACGTGAAGGATGAGGAAGAAGCGAGACAGTTCAGGCAGATAATGAAAGAAGCTTTTTCATATGGAGGAGCGTCGAATCCAGCAGAGTTTGTGCCCATCTTGCGGTGGATGGACTATGGAGGTCTGGAGAAGAGGTTGAAGAACTTGTCCAAGAGGACCGATGCGTTCTTGCAAGGACTCATTGATGAGCATAGGCGTAAGGAGGAAGAGGATAACACTATGATTGACCATATGCTTTCTTTGCAAAAATCACAGCCAGAATACTACACTGACCAAATCATTAAGGGTCTTATATTGGTAAGTGCAGTCAATAGTTCTTCCTCTCTCATATAACCTTCATTATCATTTTTGGGTTCGTATGTCATGTAGCCATATAAAAACAAACTGTTTTTTTTTTTGTAGTTCTATTCTAAAAACCTTGTATATTAATGCACAGGTATTGCTACTTGCCGGGACTGATACATCAGCAGTCACATTAGAGTGGGCAATGACTAATCTATTGAACCATCCTAATGTGTTGAAAAATGCTAGAGAAGAGGTAGACAATCAAATTGGACAAGAGAAATTGATTGAGGAATCAGACATCTCCAAATTACACTACCTCCAAAGTATAATATCAGAAACGCTTCGGTTGAATCCTGCTGCACCACTACTAGTTCCTCATATGTCCTCTGCTGATTGCACTATTGGAGGATATGATGTACCAAGTGGCACAATGTTATTGGTCAATGCATGGGCCATACATAGAGATCCTAAGGTATGGGATGATGCCACCAGTTTTAAACCTGAGAGGTTTGAAAATGGTGATGGTGAAGCATATAAGTTAATTCCATTTGGGATTGGGAGGAGAACCTGTCCTGGAGCTGGCCTTGCCCAACGTACAGTGAGCTTAACTTTGGCATCATTGATTCAGTGCTTTGAGTGGGAAAGGGTTACTGAGGAAGAACTTGACATGACTGAAGGTAATGGGATCACTATGCCTAAAGCCGTGCCATTGGAGGCTAAATGTAAGGCACGCCCAGTCATCCATAAAGTTCTACATGAGTTGAAAATGCTTGAACTATTACCTTAAGTGACTAGCTTAGTTATTTGTACAAAATAATAATTTTTTAATAAAAAAAAGCTATAATAATTACACAATCAGTTTGAAAATCGAATTGTACTTTATCTATAAAAAATTGTATCTCTTTTTATTTTATTTTATTTTTGCTTGTATTTATATCAATGTTTAAGGAATAAGAAAGGTTTTGGATAATTTCACTATTTCATTTCGTAATATTTTATGTAAACTTAGGATATTTTGGTATTTAGGATGCAAATATATCAAGTTTTCACCTGTTTATTTTTTTATTTACTTAATTTGTGAGATTGATGTCTGGGAGGTTGAGACATATTTTGGTATAAACCCAAGTCCTTAACCCTACCGAATTTGATGCACCATGCCATTTCCTTTAAGGTGTTAAAAAACATCACGTTTTCTTCGATGCCTCTACGTGGTTCTTGGCATATAACGAGGGTGTCATATTTTCGCCATCTCACATAAAAGTGGATCAAACCTGCCACGGTTGTCCTGTCATTTTCTCGTCAACTATTATTGCCTCGTATCCACACGTTATGTATCTTATGACGCATGCAAAGCCAAATGCGATTACGCACTCGGTGATGCAAATCAAATGAGAGAAACAAATATACGCAGTCAGTGACGTGAGGCACTGGATAGGCATCATTATTATGTCCGTTTTGGGCCAAAAAGGCACCTCATCATTGAAAACGTGGCCTTCAATGTGGTGTACACAAAATTGATTTCTGCTCATTTGAAGAGTGTCGTGTGTCAACGTGTGATTTACCTTTAAAACAAATGGTATTCTAAGTTTCTAACACTAACTACCTAGTCCCTATAAATATGCAGTGATCACATGCATCTTCAATCACAGAGCATCAGAAATCATTTCAGTATCAAAATATCATAAAAATAAACATGGAAGCCATCTTACTATGGGGGTGTTTGGTAGAATAGTTTGAAAATTATTATTTGTAGTTTTTTGAAATACGTGTGGGTGAAAAAGTGTGTTGAAATGCGTGAAATACTGTTTAAAAACTAAAAAATGTTGTTTGAAAATACAATACAAACTAAAAAATATTTGTGTCTCACTCTTCTCAACTTTCTTGTTGCTTTCAAGCTCATCCTCAAAACAAGAACTACCCGACCAAAACACCTACCACCTAGCCCACCTTCTCTTCCAATTATAGATCAAGCACTTGCTACGAAACTTGTCACGCAACTCTTGCCACGGTTTCGCCAAGGTGGAGCTACAATCAATGCTATCGGAGATGACATTTAATAACATAATGAGAATGGTGGCAGGGAAACGGTACTACAAGTACGGTGAGGACGTGAATGACGAGGAAGAAGCGAGACAGTTTAGGCGGATAATTAAAGAGTTAACAGGGCTTGGAGGGGCATCAAATCCAGCAGAGTTTGTGTCTATCTTGCGGTGCATGGATTATGGAGGTTTGGAGAAGAAGTTGAAGAGTCTCTCCAAGAGGATGGATGAGTTCTTGCAAGCACTCATTGATGAGAAAAGGCGTAAGGAGGAAGAGGGTAACACTATGATTGACCATATGCTTTCTTTGCAAAAATCACAACCAGAGTACTACACGGACCAAATCATCAAGGGGCTTATATTGGTAAGTGCACTCAATAATTCTTCATCTCTTATTGAGAAAGCTAGGAAATCATGGTTTTGTTTGATTCTTACATCTTAAAAAGCAGTTACACAATTATCTGTTTTATTTTTCTTTAATAGCTTCATCGGCATTGCTATCTAGTGCGAAAAAGTGACATTCTAAGTCTCGTGGGGGAAAAAAAAAATCCACTGTAACATTAGACTAACTAGTTACATATCATCATCATCGGGTTGAATGTTGCAGAACATATGAACAAACCGAATTTATTTAATATATTGTTGTTCTATTCTAAACATCTCATATATAATGCACAGGTATTGTTACTTGCTGGGACTGATACATCAGCAATCACATTAGAGTGGGCAATGACTAATTTACTTAATCATCCTAATATATTGAAGAAAGCTAGAGATGAGATAGATAGTCAAATTAGAGAAGAGAAATTGATTGAGGAATCAGATGTTTCCAAATTACACTACCTTCAGAGTATTATCTCAGAAACTCTTTGATTGTATCCAGCAGCACCATTGTTAGTACCCCATATGTCCTCCACTGATTGCACCATTGGAGGATATGATGTACCGAGTGGCACAATGTTATTGGTCAATGCATGGGCCATACATAGAGATCCTAAGTTGTGGGATGATGCAACTAGTTTTAAGCCTGAGAGGTTTGAAAATGGTGAGAGTGAAGGACATAAGCTAATGGCATTTGGGATTGGGAGGAGGACTTGTCCTGGGGCAGGCCTCGCCCAACGTACAGTGAGCCTGACTTTGGGTTTGTTGATTCAAAGTTTTGAGTGGGAAAGGGTTACCACAGAAGAAGTTGATACACACGAAGGTAGTGGGCTCACTATGCCTAAAGCCATGCCATTAGAGGCCATGTGTAAAGCACGCCCAATCATGAATAAGCTTCTTTCTAAGTCGACAACAGATGATGTTTGAACAATCTCCTTGAGTTACTTTTGAGGGACTTGCTTAGTTATTTGTTGATAATTTTAATCACTTAATAACCTAAAATAAACCATTACATTTTCAATTTGAAAATTGAATTATTGTATCTATATATAGTTGTATCCTTTTTTTTTTTTTTTTTTGGTGTGTTGTTGTTTTTGGCTTGCACTGGATGGTGATTTGTATATTTGTTTAAGGAATAAGAAAGGATTTGGATAATTTTACTTTTCCCTTCCAAATTTTTATGTTAAATTAGGATATTTTGTTATAGGATACAAATAAAACAAATCATCTAAAATTTGAAAGTAAACTACAAAAATGCTTGTTTATTTACTAAATTGATAAGATGAATGTCTAGAAATTTGAGATATATATATATATATATGTATGTATGTGTAAATTCAGTTGCATCTTTCCTTATTTACAATAATATCATCAAAAGAAAATAACTAAGAAAGATTTTTTTTATTAAAGGGAAAGACCAGTGAAGAAGAAGAAAACTACAAGTTGAGCTTATTCCAGTCAACTTTTATGTGTGGGCCTCTCTCTCTCTCTCTCTCTCTCTCTCTCTCTCTCTCATGAAGAGATTGTTTGACTACTAAGTGTAAAAAAAAAAAAAAAAACTATGTTTTTACACAAAGCCTTCCTCCATATATACAAGAGTGTAACCCATGCACATGAAATGAGGTTTACCAAGCCCAATGAAGAAAATAATCACAAATCAATAAGTGGGTTATTTGGTCTTCTTTCTTTATCTTTTAAACATTCAAACTACTCTGATATTATATTACAAATGCAAATAATTAAAGATTATGTTGCCCGATATTAAGTTAAAAATCATAGTCTCTCCCACTTGGGAAACAAAGGTTATTCACAATTTTTATTTTTAAAAGGAAATACATGAAAATTATGATGAAAGCTGTGTGGTTTCAATAGATATCCAACACCCTTTTGATCTTGGTATATGGAGTAATAAACCTCTCAATTTTATTCAATTGGACAGATAGAAGGATTGCAGGGATATTTAAGGGCTTTATTATTTACCTTAATCCTTAATTATTTACATGTGTAAAATAATATCGAAGAAGTTTGAATTTTTAATAAATAAAGAAAAAAAGACCAAATAACTCACTTATTGGTTTGTGATTATTTTTGTTGTTGGACGTGGTACACTTGAATTCAAGTGTAAGGGTTTCAATCCCACATGGAGCAAGGGTTTGTGTAATAATAGAGTTGTTCTCCTATTTTTGCACTTAGTAGTCACAATCTCTCCATGAGAGAAACAGAGAGAGAAGGAACAAGAGAGAAAACTGACCACAGATAAAAGTTGACTAGAATAAGCTCGATTGGTAGTTTTCTTCTTCTTCACCATTGCCTTTACTTTAAAAAAAAAAATATATATATATATATATATATAAAATCTTTCTCATTTATTTGATTTGGACAATATTATTGTAAATAAGGAAAGACGCAACTGAATCTAATAAAAAAAGTCAAATTCAAGATGCATATCATTTATAAAAAAAAAAAAAAGTAAATAAAATGAAATATTTTATCCCAAAATATGTCTCAAATTTCTACACTTTCATCTCACAAATTTAGAAAATAAACCAGTGTTTTTGTAGTTAAGTTTCAAATTTCGAACTACTTGATTTATTTACATCCTATACCAAAAGGATAAAAGAACGGGTTTGATGGATGTGTAGTGTAACAGAGGACAAAAGAATACATTGTTGGGGTATATACTGAGTTTGTAGTGTGATATTGGGGCTTGTTAGTTGAATTTTCCTATAAGGCAAGCCAAGTATTAAAAGTTTAGTATTGTTCATTTAACTTTATTTCGAACACTTGGCAAGCTCAAACTAATCATCAAATTAGAAAAAAAGATGACATTAATTTATGAACTTATAAAAATTAGATTCACAAATATTAATTGTTAAAATTTATATTATATTTTATATATATATATATATATATATCATGGATTGTCTATATTACCAATTTTTCTTTTTCTTTTTTTAAATTATTTCCCTTTATCCTCCAGATATGTATGTGAACCCAAAATTATCAAATTTGGAAATCAAACAATTTGTGGTGGGCCTTTTTGTGATGTTAGGCTAGGCAGCCTCCTGCTGTACTAGGCCGCAGTATTCTGGATGAGAGAGTTGGGACTGGTCCAATTGTAACCCACCTTGATCCGGCTTATGCACAAATTACATCACGTTTGCCAAAACTTTGATTACATGCCCATGACAGGCGGAGCTGCTATGGGAGAGTTGTGGCAGACAAATGTAATAAAAATAACAAAAGAAATACATTTGTTACTTAGGTAGTGTAAGGGGGTGGGCCTGGATTGGGGTATTGGGCAAATTCTTGCCGCACTAGGCCCGAGTTGTTTCTGGGTGAGGAGTCGGGACCGGCCCAATTGGAGCACACCTTGGCTTGGCTTGTGCGCAAACGTTGAGTCCAAGTTATCCTCTGTTTCTGCCGCAGAAGACTTTTCTCCAGTTTCTGCCGCAGGATTGACGTTTCTGCCACAGAAGGAACTTTTCTCCGATTTCTGCCACAGGTTTGACTTTTTTGTTGTGCAGCAATACTTTCTGCTATGCAATGAAGCTATCTGCTATGCGATAAAGCTTTCTGTTTTGCAGTAAAGCTTCCTACCGTAAAGCCTCCTGCTGTGCAATAGAGCTGTCTGCTGTACATTAAAGCTTTTTACTGTGCTTTAAAGATTTCTGCCATGTGAATGACTACTCTTGATTTTTACTGCAGAAATATTTCTCCACTTCCTTGGCCTGGCTTGTGCGTAAGCCACACCACATTTGCTAAAGTTTGTTTATAAGCTCACAGCAAGCAAAGTCATTATTAAGAGGTTATGGCAGGCAGACATAATATAGAAAACGTAAAGAAAATGCAGTCACTATTTCTGCCGCAATAAACAAGATAAATAACTTAAAAGGCCTCACTTTTAAAGAATAAAACTTAAACAAAAGGTTAGAGTGAGATTAGTAGAGTTAAAAGAATGAGTTTGCCGCACTAACTGTCACCGCAAGACTCTAACCAGGGAAGGGAAAACTGCTCCCTCAACGCAAGTAACTTCAAAGGAGAAATTAATTGCTTTGAGAGGCCAGCCCCAAATGGTATGTGCCCTGGTATGAGTCGTTTTTTCCTCCAATAGAGAACAAGGCTATTGAGGGAGAGAGGGGGTTAACCCATTTGGGTGCATGCCTGCCATAAAGCACTCTGTTTTTCTTTCTTCCTGCTCTGTTCTTTTGTTTTATCTTTTCTCTATATTTTCTTCCTTAGAATTCTTGCATTTCTCTTCTTTTTTTCCTTTCTTTCTTTCTTTTCTGTTGTTTTCTCCTCTTTGTTTTCTCAATGACTTCCTTTTTTCGCCCCTCTTTCTTTCTTTCTTTCTTTTTTGTTTTCTCATCTTTTTCCATTCCCCTGTTTTTTCCTCCCCCTTTCCTCCCTTTTTTGCACACAGCCATGGGTCCCTTATGTAGGGTCTGCCGTGGCTGATTTTACTATTCTAGCCTTTTCATGGCCCTTGTCTGATATGGGAACCTTTTGCCAATCACTTACCGAGTCAATGGTTCTGACTACCACCATTGACCTGTGGCTTTCAGACAACGACGGTTCTTTTTCTACTCGTCCAGTGTGTACCCTCTTCCTCTCGGTCTCTCATGGCATGCACCCAGTGGTTCTTACCCAATCTTGCCTCTTTTGGGTGGCATGTCATCCCAGCAGGATTGTGCCCACCAAAAGAGCCTGGGCAAGAAACACAAGAATGGGTTTCCACTCCTCTCCCCACCACCAAACCGTGCCCTTTCCCATGACCTCACCCTTTCCCATAGTGGCTGGGTATAGGCTGGTGATGCCTGGGTCGTACGCATGCTTTACCTTCTTGATGTTTCATACGTTTGTCGAAGTCTGAGAATAGGTGCGCATATCCTGCCGTGCGCGATTTGGCTTTTTCTGGGTTGCATCTCCAACGTTTATGACTTGTCCCTTTCTTTGAAGGGTTGGGCCTTGTTGGATCATTGGGCCTCCCTTTAGTTTGGGTGTTTGCTTCATAGCTTGGCATCTCCTGCCATACTAGATTGTTATGCCTGCTGCTTATCTCAATCCTGCTATACCAGATTGTTATGCCTGCTGCTTATCTCAATCCTGCCAGACCCTTTTGGGCCTGCCGTGTGTTTTTCTTCTTACTTTTCACGCCTATCTTTTTTATACAAAAAGATTTGGGCCTTTGTGGGCCAAATGATGTTAACTGGAGCAAAATGGTCTTGGGCTCAATTTATCTTCATTTGTCAAAGCCATCCTGCCAGAGAACTGTATTCTACGGCAGATTTGCATTCTGCGGCAGATTTGTGTTCACTTGCACTTCTTTCTTTGGAAATTTCTTGCTCTTCGATCTTCTTGGTGGGTCTTTGGGCCTTGCTTCTCACTAGGCTTTCTTCTTTATGGGCCTTTGGGTACAAATTTGCAAAAAATAGGCATCAACAGGTAGAATAAATAAAGGGCAGTGACAAGAAGCGCCCTATTCTTGAAATGACAGAAGTAAATGGGGAAGAAATAGTAATGAGTTTGTTGAATCAAAGAGAGAAATGTCAGTCTGTCGTGCCAAGTAATGTTATAGAGCCGAAACCAAGAAGGGAACCATTTCCTCAATGCAAATAATCTCCCTAGAAAGAAATTAATTGGTTTGAGGGAACGGGCCTACATGAACTATGCCTAGAAGAATCTTTTGCCTTTGACAGAAAGCAAGGCTTTAGAGGGAGAGATAGGATTAACCTATTGGTGCTTGCCTACCATTCTATGTTCTCTGTTTTTTTAGTTATCTCTGATTCATCTTTTCTTTTGTTTTCTCTTTTCCTTTCTCAGTGCTTGTTTATATGTTGTGATTCTCTCCTAGAGGTTACTATTACCGTGATCGTGATCCTCTTCTGTGCATGGCAAGGGTCCTTTTTATAATGCCTGTCATGACTGGATTGTACTATTTTAGCCTTTAACTACCTTTATCTAGTTTGGGTGTCTTTGCCAACAACCACTAGTTTGTCAGTCGCCTAGCCACCACCATTTACCTGTGCTGGCTATGTCACTCCCCATCACTAGACAAAGAAGGTTATTTTGTTTATTTGTTTGCCATGACATTCTTACCTGCTACGTTGTGGGTGCTCTCTCTCTCCAGCCCTATCCCTATCCCTCATGGCATGCACCTAGTAGTTCCAACTCATCCTTACTTCTTTTGGGCAGTATGTCATCCTAGCAGGACATTTCCCCCAAAAGAGCCTGAGTAGGAACCCCATAATAGGTTTTTCCCTCCCTCCATCACCAGGCCATGCCCTGGTACCTCTGACCCATGACCCACCACTTCTTGTATTGGCTGGGTATAGGTTGATGATGTCTAGGCCTTGCGCATGCTCCACTTCTGTGTATGTTCAAAACTTGCCCGCTGCTCATGCATTTGCCGTGGTTTGGAGGTTCATCTGCACATTCTACCGCCTATCCTTAACTTCTTGTGGCGTGAGTTATTTTCTAATTTCCCATTCTTTATGGCCAGCTTCCTTTAGGGGTTGGGCTTGGCTTAATTGTGGGCTCTTCGTCCTTCAGTCTACTCTTTTACTCCTTTCGCAGTCTTGCTACCATTTCCTGCCTTACAACTTTGCCACTCCTACTGTGATGTCATTTGACCCAAACCTTCTAGGCCTCTTTGGGCTTGCTACTTATTCTTCTCTTAATGATTCAATATGGTCATTGGATTCATACTTATGCCATTTTGGGCTTTTCTTATTACATTGCTTGTGGGCTCCTTTGTCCCATTCATTTCTTCTTGGGCATTCTTGGCTCATTTGCTTTCCTTAGGCATCTTCAACCCTTTTTCTAATTCTGCGTTCCCATGAGCTTTTACTAACTCCTTTGGGCTTCCCTGGCCCAATTATCTTATCCTTCATCCTTGGGGCTTATGAGCTTTCCATCAACCCCTTACTTTCTTTACTTGCATTGCTTCGATCTTGCTGTGGCCCATTCTCACTTTTCTAGCATACTGCCCATGGGTTTGCTACTTCTCTCTCTTCAGACTCCTTTAGGCCCATTTGCTTCCTCAAGGCCCATTTGTTTATTTTATGGGCCTATGATTCATTATTTATGCCACTTGGGCCTAATGGTTTTTTCTATCCATTCACTAACTCTTCTCTGCCCATATTGTTGGGCTTCTTCCTTCTACCGAGCTTCCCAAAATGAGCATCAACGCAATTGAAATAGTTTTACAAATGTAATTTTCATTGATGAATTTGTAAGTACAATTCTATGTATTTGGATTCTAATACAATAGAATACATTTGATTCTATCTTCTTTTAATCTTGGCTCAATCATGAGATCTTCTTTACTTTGGTTGGAAGATAGATAGATAGACCAAATGGTCTTCACAATAAATCTATGGTTTTGAGCTTGTTAGAGATTTGTTGTTCTTCAAGTGTTCTTTAAAGATTTTTCGAATGAGAAGGCTTTTGGATGGAAATTCTTTGGAGCTTTGGAGGCTTGATCGATTGAGCTTCAATGATTTAGGGCTTTTTGAAGTTTGTGGAGGATTTTGAGTTCAATTCCAATAGAACTTCGAGTCTTGGAAGAGTGATTTGAATGAATTTCTTTGAATGTTTTTAAGTGTTTTTAAGGCAAAATTTCTCCAGAATTTTGATGTTTAGAAAAGTTGATGGACATTTATGAGGGGGTGCCCTCTATTTAAATTGGCTTCAGAGAATGAATTCTACTTTAAATTGATCTACTTGAGGAGAAGTAGTGGATTTTAATTGTCCCAAAGTCAGAGCCCCTAGGACTTGTTGCATGTAGGTAATTATCTCTATTTTTACAAATTTATTTTGATAAGGACAATAATCAAACAAAGAGTCCCACTGGGATTTATTACTTGCAGATAATTGTCTCTATTTTTTTTTTTTTTTTTTTTTGTAAAGATAATTATCTATTAATTTTGAATAAGAAATTTAGCTTTATTTTGTGGGCCAAAGACATGTGGAAAATTTTCATTTGCCAATGTGATATCATCTTGGATTTCACATGTCCTCATTTGATTTAATTAATTTAATGACACATAAATTTGGAATATCTCATTAAATTTTGACATGGCATATTGTAATTGGGTTAATTAATTTTTTGCCTTCTACAATGGAAAAAAAAATGTAAAATGAATAATGTGAATGTAAATTTACAGAGTTACTGTAGAAACAATATATTTTTACAAAACTTTATAAAGACATATGAATTTTAGGCTTGATCAGTTAAAATGTTATACTTTTTTTTATTATGCAAGCATTGATATGAGTGCTCTTAAGTATTGCTCGTAATTTAAAGCTTTTCATGACAATGATAATAGGGATATATACACATTTTTTTATATATATAATCTTTTTACAAGTTACTAAAGCAGTAAGTTGTGATTAGTGGCCATATAGGCCACTAATATCATCACATTTTCATCTATCAATCACCCCTTGCTGAAATAGCAAGTTGTATAAAAAATGTGTAAAACAAATATTGTACATAAATTTACTCGTATATAGAGTATTCACAATAAAACATGTAAAAAATATAGCTTTTAGCATCTCAAAAAGTCACTTTATTTATTTTAACAACTTAATTTACAATACACCCAACATCAAATGTTTTATTTTAGCATTCAACACAACTTATCTCCTCCTTCTGCCAATGTTGATGAGTAAGAGGTCTCAAAATCAAACAAATTTTTACAGCAAGAGGCAGGGAACCTATGCTGTAAACGATATGATGATCAAATTAGAGTGGAAAAAGCGTAGAGATGTCTTGCCTCAACTCCCACTTACGTATGCCACGTTCAAGCAAATAATTAGGCAATTGGATCGTAATTCTTTAAACCCTTGCTTAGCTAACACGATCACGTACTTGATGACAAAATAACAAAGAAAAGAAAGCAAATACGCGCAACCTTTGATTTTGTGGATTACCTTTCAAAGTAGGAAAAGAAAATAGTTTTGCTAAGTAGCTAACGCAAAAATGATTTTGTGGTTTATCTTTGAACAAAGTAAAAGAAAGCAAATAGCTTAGCCAACGCCAAAATGATTTTGCGGTTTACCTTTTAAACAAAATCAGCATGTCCTCGTTGACCGCTCAGTTTCTTTTCTTTTCTTTTTTTAATGGAAAATTTAAAAACTGAAAGGGGAAAAATCTCTTAAGCCCAAGTAGACGGATCCATCGTTTGCACGGCCCTATATGGACGGACCTATTGTGAACGGGCCGGACACAGACGGGCTGAATTATGCTGGGCTAGATTGTCCATGGGCCTGTTGAGCCCCTAAGGAGGGATATTTTGGCCCATTCTCGTAAGAGCCCAAATAGAGTCCTTGCGCTAGTAGGACTTCGGAGATCTGGTATACTTGGTAAAAATCTTCCGCGTAAGGAGGAGACTTGTTCATCACGTTTTGGACTCCATAGGANGCTTGAGCCCTTCTCTCCCTTAAGGGCCGCGCTTACTGCCACCCGCGAAGCGGCCAGGAATATAAGTAGAGATCTTCCCCTGGTTTGGACGGGCTGAGCAAAGGTGGTGAGGAAAGGTATTTCTTAGGTCTTCAAATGCCTTCTGGCACTCCTCCGTCCACTCGAATGATTTCTTCAATACGCGGAAGAAAGGTAGGCACCTGTCTGTTGCTTTCGAAACGACCTGTTCAAGCGGCAACTCTGCCGTTCAGACTCTGTACCTCCTTAATCGTTTTTGGCGGTTCAAGCTCCATGATGGCCCGTATTTTTTCTGGATTGATCTCTATTCCTCTTTGGGACACCATAAACCCAAGAATTTCCCGCCGTTACCCGAATGCACACTTGTCCGGATTCAGCTTCATGTTGTATGACCGTAGGTATCGAATGTCTCCTGGAGGTCGCTTAGATGATCATTTTCGGAACGGCTTTTCACCAGCATGTCGTCAACATAGACTTGCACGTTTCTCCCAATCTGGTGCGCGAACATCTTGTCCATTAATCTTTGGTATGTTGCCCCGGGCGTTCTTGAGTCCGAACGGCATCACTTTGTAGCAAAAGAGGCCTTGGCTGGTGACGAAGGATGTTTTCTCCTGATCATGTTCTTCCAGCTTGATTTGGTTATAGCCCGAGAAGGCGTCCATAAAACTTAAGAGCTGGTGTCTGGCCGTTGAGTCGACCAGTGCATCTATCCGTGGGAGGGGATAACTATCCTTTGGGCATGCCTTGTTAAGGTCTGTGAAGTCGACGCACATCCGCCACTTTCCACTGGCCTTCTTGACCATGACCACGTTTGCCAACCACTCTGGGTAATATACTTCCCTTATAAAACCTGCCTCCAGTAGCTTTCCGACCTCTTGCGCTATCGCTCTATCCCGTTCAGGAGCAAAAACTCGCTTTTCTGCCTGACCGGGGGGTTGAAGGGTTCACACTTAGCTTGTGGACTATGACGGAGGGGTCGATTCCGGGCATGTCTTCATGGTTCCATGCAAAGATGTCCTGGTTTCTCCTGAGGAAGGTCACGAGGGCCTGGCGCACAGGTTGGCAGGCCAATGTTCCAATTCTGGTTGTTTTCTCTGGTTTGGACTCGTCGAGTATTACTATCTCCATCTCTTCAGCTGGTTCCGTGACCGTCCGCTGTTCTTCTAGACACATCGTTTGATGGTGATCTTCCATTTCTAGCATGGCAATGTAGCATTCTCGAGCGGTTGCCTGATTTCCCCGCAATTCTCCAATCCCATAGTCCGTTGGGAATTTGATCATTAGGTGGTATGTGGATGTTACTGCTTTCCATGAATTAAGCGTAGGTCGTCCGAGGATACCGTTGTAAGCGGATGAGCAATCCACTACGAGGAACATTACATTCCTAGTGAGTTCCTGCGGGTAATCACCCACCGTTACCGGGAGGATGATAGAACCTATTGGGAATACCCTGGTTCCTCCGAAGCCGACAAGGGGAGCGCTTGCCGGCTCCAATCGTGCTCTGTCTATCCCCATTTGCTGGAAGGCTGGATAGTATAGAATGTCTGCTGAGCTGCCGTTGTCGATTAGCACTCGATGGACGTTGTAGTCCCCTACGCGTATGCTGACGACCAGCGCATCGTCGTGCGGATGATGAAGCCTCCTTGCATCTTCTTCGGTGAATCCTATAACAGGGCTCCCCATCCGTGTGGTGTTGTGCCCCGGGCTCGTCATATGGACGTTCAGGACCGATCTTAGGTACATTTTTCGAGCCTTTTGGAAGAACCAGTAGATGCGGTTCCCCCACTATCATCCTTATGTCTCCCACGGGGGGTCTTGGACGCTCGTTGTCCCTCCGGGGGGCTGGCTCTTGGCGATTATGGTCCGTCTTCTCCTTGTTAATGAATTTCTGCAACTTCCCTTGTCTAATGAGAGCTTCAATCTGGTGCTTTAGGTCGTAGCATTCGGCCGTGTCGTGGCCATGGTCTCGGTGGAAACGACAATACTTGTCTCGCGACCGTCTACTTGGGTCGCTCTTCAGTTTTCCCGGGAATGTCAGCTTCTCCTCGTCTTTGATTTGCATCAAGACTTGGTCAATCGGGGCGTTCAGGGGAGTGAAACTAGTGAACCTTCCACTCGGGGTTTCGAGCGTCTGTCGTCCCTTCTGTCCCCTGTCCTCTGTCTTTTCGGCCCTTGGTCCTGGCGCATGTCCGCCTGGCGGTCTCTCTTCTTGGGCCTTTCCTCCCGCGCAAGCAGCGCGTCTTCAGCGTTCATGTATTTGGTGGCCCTGTAGAGTACTTCCGACATGGTTTTGGGGTCGTTTTTGTATAGTGAGAACAAAAACTTGCCCTCCCGCAATCCGTTCGTGAAAGCTGCCACCAGTATCTTGTCGTCGGCTTCGTCAATTGAGAGGGCTTCCTTATTGAAACGGGTTATGTAAGATCTTAGCGTCTCGTCCTCTCTCTGCCTGATGCTCATCAAACATGCTGTAGACTTCTTGTACCTGTGTCCTCCTATGAAGTGCGAAGTAAACTGAGCGCTTAGTTCCTTGAAAGTGCTGATTGAGTTCGGCGTCAGCCGACTGAACCAGATCCTCGCGGAACCCTTCAATGTAGTTGGGAAGGCCCTGCACATGATTTCGTCCGGTACCCCCTGTAGATGCATCAAGGTTTTGAAAGTTTCCAGGTGATCAAGAGGATCCTTCATCCCGTCATAGCTATCTATATTTGGCATGCGAAACTTGTGGGGCAGGGGGAAAGAGTTCACGGCAGCAGTGAAGGGTGAATCGGTACGATTGACCAGATCGTCAAGGTCACTGGATACTCGCCCCTTGAGGGCGTTCATCATGACCTCCATTTGTTCCCTCATGGCCTGCATCTCTGCAGCTATATGTGGTGGAGTCGCATCCGTGAGGGATGGCATGCTCACATGCTGCCCTTCCGGCCTGCTTGGGGCGTGGCTGCCCTCAGGTCTCTCCTGATTCCTGTTTGGAGCACTAGTCCCTTCCTGATCTTCCGGTCGGCCATTTAGTGCTGCATTCTTCTGGCGCAGCTGTTCTTCCAAGTCGAGGTTCCGTTTGGTGAGACGCTCCACGGCGGCACCGAGAGTTTGAACTTGTCTCTCGAGGGCAGTCGTGGGTGGTTCCTCTCCTTGTACGTCATTAGTAGTTGCCATTGAGCGAGTGAGTACCATGCAACCTTTTGGTCCGGGAAACGATAATGTGGCTTAATCACTTAGAGGCGTTTTCCCACAGACGGCGCCAACTGATGATGCCGAAAATATCAACAGTGGGTTGCACAATGCTCGCACCCTCGAGACGACACCTGCACAGAAAAAAGAGGACCTAATAGAGAGCACCGGTGTGGTGCCGGCCAAATACCCTCCGAAGGTCAAGTCAGAAAGAGTGCTCACAACTCTAGAGTGCTAGAGAGGGTTAATTATGCGTACCTTGGCTTATGAGGGTATTGGGGCTTTTATAGTGGCTTGAGATTGACATCCCTTCCTTGATGCGGAAGTCTTTTCCTTATAGGACTCTTCCTATGGAGTCCAAAACGTGATGAACTAAAACATGTAAAAAATATAGCTTTTAGCATCTCAAAAAGTCACTTTATTTATTTTAACAACTTAATTTACAATACACCCGACATCAAATGTTTTATTTTAGCATTCAACACAACTTATCTCCTCCTTCTGCCAATGTTGATGAGTAAGAGGTCTCAAAATCAAACAAATTTTTACAGCAAGAGGCAGGGAACCTATGCTGTAAACGATATGATGATCAAATTAGAGTGGAAAAAGCGTAGAGATGTCTTGCCTCAACTCCCACTTACGTATGCCACGTTCAAGCAAATAATTAGGCAATTGGATCGTAATTCTTTAAACCCTTGCTTAGCTAACACGATCACGTACTTGATGACAAAATAACAAAGAAAAGAAAGCAAATACGCGCAACCTTTGATTTTGTGGATTACCTTTCAAAGTAGGAAAAGAAAATAGTTTTGCTAAGTAGCTAACGCAAAAATGATTTTGTGGTTTATCTTTGAACAAAGTAAAAGAAAGCAAATAGCTTAGCCAACGCCAAAATGATTTTGCGGTTTACCTTTTAAACAAAATCAGCATGTCCTCGTTGACCGCTCAGTTTCTTTTCTTTTCTTTTTTTAATGGAAAATTTAAAAACAATTTATGGATTGTTTGCTATTAACGTTAATGTTAAATCAATAGATGGATGACAAATAGATCATCATCAGTTCCTTTTTTATTTTATTTTTTCAGAACAAAATTGTTACGTCTCCAATCCATTTTTAAAGTCAACGACAGATACTAGATTTGTATTCATAAATATGTGCAAACAGAATTATACAAATTACAAAAATTTATGAAGCTTGAGGAAATTTTCTAAATCTCTATGTTTATTTGATAGAGGAAATTCCGAGAAGGAAGCTTGAGGAAATCACATATATAAGCCACAAAAGTGACTCTGCTTTCAAACAAAACTAGGAAATGGTGGAATGCAGGCTGGGTACGCTCTTGATGTTGATTCCGTACGTAAGCGATGGAATTTAGCAGGGGGCAGCGCTACGTATTGGTCAGGGAACACCCTGCTTCTTCTTCTTTCTCAAGTCTCTCTCTGTTTCGTTGATTTCTTCTGCTCCTCTCTTTCTTTATTTTTCTTTGGTTTGCAATTGCATGTCTCTCTTCCTCAGTTCCTGTTCTTTCTTTGTTTTGTGTGCTTCTCATTGTTTATTGTGTCTCACAACAGCCTTGTTCAAACTTTAGCAAGATTAGTCGAACAAGCCAGCCTTGTTCTGTGTCCCTCACCGTGCTTCTCTATTATTGTTATTTTCTTTTTTTAATTTTTTTCCCTAAAATGTGTATGTTGTGATTAAATTAAAACGAGGTAATATTTTTGGATTAGTCATGTGGGGTGCTAATTCCTTCTCCACCTATAACCAAACTTTACAATTCTTGAATCGGTTTTATTTATTTATTTAATTAAGTAAAACAAATTAGATAAACATGTGACTAATCACACCTAATAAAAACCCAAAACACACATACACCTGATCCTAGAAACACATGCACACATAAGTCACGTCGCCAAAAGCACCTAATGTGTGAAACTCCTAGGGGATAATTTTTTCTTGGCATCCACAAACATGTGAATATTTCAGGAATTGTGTTTTTGTATGGTTGAAGTTGCATACGCATGCTCGTAAAGATGCATACGCAACCTCCTCCATGCATACGCAGCTTAACCAAGAAAAATACTGAATCCATTTTATGATTGTTTGATTTAATTACTTTGATATTTTTCATATTCAGTAATTTAGTTTGACCATGAACATCTAGGGTTAGGATGAGAAATATAAATTAGTTGCTTTCCCTAATTTTCACCTTGACTTTTCCATAATGACATATTTAACATGTTATATTTCCTTTTAATACATGATTTTATTACTGATTAATTAGGTTGTAAATATTTGATTCGGATATAATTTGATATTTGACTTGACTTGTTTTATTTGAATTTATTTTCTTTTATACCATGATGTGATATAATATTTTCCATGTGTGTAAGGTTTTAATTGATTCAATTGCATGATTGGAATTTTGGGCTTTGTTGACAATCTCCTTAACTAAATGTGGTCTATCAACATTAGTAAAAGTCAGCCCACGGGTCAAGTAGGGTTGGGTACCTAACACCTTCTCATCCGCCTACCTTAATTCCAATCTTAGAATTTTGTATATAGACCTCCATTTTGGTTCCTAAACCTAAACTAAGTTTCAAATCCCAAAAAAAAGAAAAAGAAAAAAAAAAAGAAAAAAAGAAAAGAAAAAAAAGTGGACCATGCAACCCGCAAGTGTAGGGCGATGCGCCTACAATGCATATATTTCAAGCTGTTAAAAATTTAAAAGTTAAGTTAAATAACTCTTGTTTATTTTATTTATTTAATAAATTAGTGAGATTGAAGTCTAAAAATTTGCGACATATTTTGATATAATTTTTTTCCTCTTAAATTATATGCTTCTTTAATCGAATTAGATTGTATATAACATTCAATTGCATCTTTCCATATTCACAATAATATTCCTCAAATAAAATAAATGAGAAGAATTTTAAAAAAAAAATGGTAAATTTTACTAACCAAGTCTAAAACATTTCTAATAGACCAACTTGGTCTTTAAAACACAAATGACGTTACAATACTGTTTCTCTCTCTTGCTCTGTCTTTTCATCTAACCCACAAACACAATGCTAATTGCCTTTCTGTTTCTCAATGAATTTTCTTCTTGTAATCCTATTCGATCCTTGGCTTTAACCCATTTTTCTTTGAATTTCCAACAACAAAATGATTTCTTTTCTTCTTCTTTTTTCCTTAAAATAAAATTAAAAGGAAAAAAAGAATAGTCCTAAGGACTGTGTTTGGTTAGCCTTGGAAATCAAAAGGAAAAGTCAAAGAAATCTTATCCATTCCATGTTTAGTAGCCAAGAAAATCAAAAGAAAAAGCCAATTGAAGTCTCATCTCCATTCATTTCTTGGTAGCCAAGAAGCCAAAAGGAAAAACCTCTTCTCCTTCACAAAGAAACCAAGAAATCCCAATGGCAAATGGTAGAAAAGTGGAGAATAATGAAAATGTGGGAGGATAGAAAATGAGGAGGTGATAGAAAAGATTTATTTTTATCTCATTTGTGTTTGGTTGGGAGGATGGAAAAGTGGAGAGATGAAAAACTTATTTGTATGGTCGAGAAGAAAAATGAGAGGATGGAAAAGTGAAGTTGGTATAAATTTACAATTATGTCCCCATTAAATAAAATGAAAAAAAAGAAAACAATTTTTTAGCAAAAAAAATTATGTATGTGCAAACAAAAGAGTATAACATTTTTTTAGCAAAAATAATTTTTTAAGCAAAAATAATTGTGTATGTGCAAGTGGATGAAAAAAAGAAAATCAACTGGACAAAAAAAAGGCATCTAGGTGTCGACAATGCCTATGTGCAAGTGCACATGAGCATTTCAGTTAGCCCTGGTGCACAAATTTTTGGCTCAATCTTCCCCACCAATTTTCTCGATCCCCATTTTGGGGAGAAAATTTTTTGGTGGTCCTAGAGAGAAAACACTAGGGCCCCACCATTTTTTTTTTTCCTTCCTCCCCACCCAACCAAACACATCATAAAAAATTTGTCCCTCCCTTTTTCTCTCCAAAATTTTCCATCCTTCTTAAAATCTACTTTACCAAACACATCCTAAGTCTTTAACCCAACCGAAATGGATCCACGACAAAACGTTGACCAAACCCAAATCTAGCCAATAACAAAGAGGAAGAGATGTGAGAAAGAAGACCCATCAAGGGTAAGATTCGGCCATTCAAAGAAAAAACAAATAAAACAAGCAAAGGAAAAAGAACAGAAATGAGAGAGATGCACCACAAAATCTACAGCCCTAAACACAACCACAAAACCCATAACCCAAAATCCACTTTCACCACCAATAACCCACAACCTACCACTAATCCAAAAGAAATCCAAATCCAAAAAACTCACAGCCGTCCACACACTACAAAAATATGGACCTATAAGGGCGTTTCACAAATGTCACTAGAGGTCCTAAAAACACCACTATAGGCCCATTTGGGCTATTGCGGCGTTTTCCCTAGTGGCGGTTACAAAAGTCACTATTGTACTGTGACTATAGACCTATAGAGGCGTTTTACAAAAACACCACTATAGGTACATATCCTATAGTAGCGTTTGTAAAACGCTGCTATAGGCCAATTTTTTTTTTTTTTTTTTAAATTAAAACAAAAACGTTAACAAGCAACCAAAAAAAAAAACATCAATCACCCAAATTTATTAAAAAAAAAATTTATGTCTAGAAAAAAAAAAAGTATGTCTAGTTAAACAAAAAAAGAAAAAACAAAACAAAGTACCATGCCACAGCCCCAGGAAATCAAAAGGAAAAAGGAAGGAAAAAAAAAAAAAAAGAGGCAACATACTTAAAAAAATAAAAAATAAATTAAAAAAGTGAGAAGAGGCAAACGCCCAGTAGAGAAAAAGGGTAAAAAAAAAAAAAAGAGAGAGAGAGAGAAGCAACATTCTGAAGCCCATTTGCAATTTGTATGTGAGCATTTTTGTCATTTAGCCTTCAGATTTCCCCTGCCAAGTTTTCTTCTCATTTTGGAGACAAAATTATCTGGTGGGTCTGAGAAGAAAATACTCGAACCCCACTTAGTAATTGATATATTTGTAGAAAATTTAAAGATAAAATACACAAATACCCCTTTGAACTTTAGGTCAAATCAAACCAAATATTATTCCAATTTGAAGCTTTTAATCCCTTAGAGAAATGATCAAATTAGCCATCAATCATTATGTTAGATTTTGGTTAGTTAAATTGATGGAACATGTTATCACATGTCGTGCACGATATTATTTTAATAACAAAATTATCTTAAAATTAAAACGCAATAAAAATTTTTATAATCTTTTATAATAAAAAAATGTAACAAAAATTATTTTAAATTTAATTTTCTTTAAATTTTTACTTTTCTCCTGTTATTTTCTTAGGTTGAGAAATGCAAGAGATACAACACTTTCATAATAATTTCATAAAAAAATCTTACCTGGTGAATTGTAAGGGGTAAGTAAAAAATGATGTCAGTGATGAGCCTAGATAGGAATTAATAACAAATTACCACATAAAATTTATTGTGAAAGATTTTGTGGATGTAGCAACTTGTGCCTCTATTTTGCTAAATGTGCGGCAAGAAATAAGTCACACTTGAATCAATGCCATGACATGGCACTCATTTTGAGAGTTTTGCATTCTATCTCTAGCTAGACGAGTAGGGCTGTACATAAGCTAAGTCTTAAATGTTCGTGATTGTTTATTTAAATTTATTTGAACACAAGTCGAGCTCAAGCTTATAAAACAAACTAGACTACATGTTCAAACTTAGTTCACTTTATTTCTTCTCCAAAAAAAAAAAAAAAAAAATTGACTTTATTCTTTTCTTGTATACAGTAAATATCACAACTATTTTTTCTTATCCTTTCACAAATCTTTGCTAATAATTAATAAATAAGTTATAGTTGAAATTATATTATTAGAGTTACTTTAAATAGAATGAGTTTCTTTTATGAACTTGTAAAAATTAAACTTAGTAACCTTGTATTGTTAAAAGTTATATGATTTTTATAGCAAAACAAACTATTTATATTATCAATAAATTATTAATACTAATTTAATATCTCATGAACTTTTTTGAGAAGAAAATATCTTAGGAACTTATTTACAACTGTACACAACTATCAAGTGTATATAAGTATATTTTCTTTATATGTTTATACACATAAACATATAAAGAAAGGAATGGGTAATTGTCCCACATTACTTAAGAGAGTGTGTTGTGTGTAGTATAACTTGTCTTACCCTCCCTTAAAAATTACTTTGGATTTTGAGTAGTATTGTAATGTGTTTATGTTAGAACTCCTATCCCTCTCCCTTGTATGTGTGTTTGTTTCTCAAAAAAAAAAAATATATATATATATATATATATATACACACACACACACACACAATATATAGTTAAATTGAGCTTTATATTATTATGTTTGAGTTTGACTCCTTTAAATTGATCCTAAACTTGCGTTTGAGTTTGATTTGTTTTCTAAGTAAATGGACATAAACAAATTTTTTCTGGAGCTAAACTCGAGTGGTTTATAAATAGGTCAATTCAATTAGAGCTATTTATACACTCTCCCTAGCGCTAAACATGGGAGATTGTTGAAATCTTGGGACAAACTGGAAATGTATTTCCTGTATATGCAGTCATCTCGAATTACTGGAAAGGATTGAGGAAAAAAAAAACCCAATAAACACTTATGATTAATAGATACCATCCATTTGAGTACTGACTTAGGTGTAATCAAATAGTAAAGCGAAACTAATAACTTTTAAAAATTTTGAAGCATTAAATTTTAATTTTCACTTTAAATTTAGGGGATGAAAATCAAAATTTAAAAATAAAGAGTGTATTTAAAAAAAAGAAAAAAAAAAGAAAAAACAAAGAGAGAGATGAAAGAGGAAGTAAAGGAAAGGAAGCCCTTACTGCCTTACAGGAGAAAGAAGCGATTGCGCGCATTGGACAAGGGAGCAGAGCAGAGAGCAAGATCAAAGCAATGGGAGTGTTGACGAACAAGATCGAGAGGGAGAATCTAAAACCTGGGGATCATATCTACTGCTATAGACTCGCCTATACCTACTCCCACCACGGTGCCCTTTCCATTTCTTCCACTTTTCCTTTCTGACTATAATCATCATTTTTATTTATTTTTGTATTTTGGGGTTGATTAGTATCTAAGTAATTGCTCCTGCATTTGCTTTACTCCTTCATAAGAGGATCTGTTTTTCTCGTATTTCTAGTTTATTTTGTTTTGTCAACCCTGATCACAAATTTTGATTGAAATTTTACTGCTATTTCTGAAACTGGAGTTACATCTGTGGGACATACCTCTCCACTGTTTCAGGAAAGAACACAATACAAAAACAAATAAAATTTATATGGCTCCATTAAATTAGGTGCTGATTTTTTTGAAAAAAAGACTAATATTTATTTTATTTATAATGACGAATTTAAGTATTGAAATTTTAAATTGTGTTTTGAAAGCACGATTTCAATGCAAAATTTAAAGAAAGACTACTCTCCCAAAGAATTTTACCACAATACTATTTTTAATAATTTATTATATTTTCTAGCAAAAACCCAATTAGATGCTATATTTTCAATGTGTCCTATGTCTTTTTCACTTGGAAATGCTTTCGTGGTAAATATGTATATTTTTTTAATACTCTTGTAATGGACGTAATGGTATTAAGGGCTCTTGGAATTGGCCTCAAATTAACATTTTTGTAGGACTATAGTTGAACTGTTGGGGTTGATTACAATCCTAATCAATGCTTAATTATCTTTATCTAGTTATACCAGTAGAGCAGTAATTTGAAAAACCGAAGGGTTATACACTTATACTTGCAGTTAAAGGGTTCTTTGTGTTTGATTGAATGAACGCAATCGTCTGTTCTTGGAAATTGTTTTACAGCAAGAGTTGATTTCTTTTTTGAGACGAACGATAGAGCAAGAGTTGATTTCTAGTTTGCTTGATGTATGTATATTACAATTTTAGTTATTTCAAGTAAAAACAGCTAGATTCTACTTTGTAACAACAGGGATATATGTTGACAAGGGAAATGTTATACACTTTACTCGGGGAGAAGGCCAGGAAATTGGTACGGGAACTGGGTTAGACCACATCATTGCGAGCTCATTACCTCAACATCCTTTGGACAATCCATGCCCAATATGTGGTGATGAATCAAGGAGTGATGGAGTCATCTCTTCTTGTATAGATTGTTTTCTTTCAGGTGGAGATCTCTACCGCTATGAGTATGGTGTCACACCAGCTTTCTTTCTTGCCAAAGCTCGTGGAGGTACCTGCACTCTTGCTTTATCTGAGTCAGATGAACAAGTTATTCATCGTGCCTTCTATTTCCTCCGGAAGGGCTTTGGTGTCTATGATGTTATGAAGAACAACTGTGAAGACTTTGCATTATGCTGCAAAACAGGCTTGAAAGTGATTCCTACTGTTAACGGGGGCCAGAGTGGTCAGGCTGCATCCTTTCAAGCTGCTGCTGGTGTTATCCTTTTTGTACCAGTTGCGTTTCTAGCCCGTTCTTCACCAGTTGCATATGAAGCTACCAGTGTTGCTCGTCTGGTGGCTAGTTGTGGCACATACTGTGTCAATCGTTATATTGATGATATTGGAGTACGCCGAGATGTCGTGAAAGTTGTTTTAGAGGAGTAAAAATGATCTTCTGTTTCAACCACCACACGCAGTGGAACACTCGTTGCATAAAGCGGAAACACAAGGTACCTTGTCCCAGAGTAATAATCGTTTGGCATGCTCAAGAGTTATATGTGGTTTGCAAGAATTTGATTATTATGGTGCCAATTGATGACAGTTTGTCATGCAACGAGCACAACCAAAATTATTTCAGAATTTGTTATGTGTGTGTGCTTTTAAGATATCAGATTTTATTTCTGAAATTTGAATTTAGCTTTTATTATGATTGAGGATTCTTTGGGTTGTAATTGCGCCTTAATATAATCCTTGAAACTTATTAGAAAGATGAAATAGTTTGAGTGGAGCAATTTGAATAATTTTTTTTTACTAGAGATGTTTCGCTAATCTTGGTGGTGATTCTAAGCACCCTCGGGTGGTGAAGCCTAGGACTAGCAAGTTCTAGGTGGTTATGTTGTTTCTCTTTTCTTTTCCCTTATTCTTATTTTCTGAACTCAAACTCAACAGTCAATTAATCCCAACAACTAGACATGGATTAACAAGTTGGGACCTGATAACAGATTGAAAGCTCGAAAATGTGTTGAAAATACAAGAGCTGTTTAGACTCCCAATTAAAATTACGGCTCGATATATTTTACACAACTTTAATACAAAGTGCGGAATAGTGTAAAAGCGAGCGGATGAACAAGTAAGTTACTCTAATCCATAAACTAAGCAACACAGCAGTATAATGGAATTAAACAAGAGTAAGGAACAAGGATGCAAACACAGAAAATACCGAGACGTGTTCTCGAAGAGGAAACCGAAGAACTCGGCGAAAAACCTCTCCGCCGCCCTCTAAGTAGAAATCGATCCATTAGACAATCAGTTGGGATACATGGGTTAGCAAGAGACCCTCTAAGCCTAATTTACCCGATGTACCTAAGCCCTCCAAGCTCCTACTCCAGCAAGGCTTCTCGGAACCGTGTCTTGTCTAGCACCCTGGATCCCGCAACAAGATTCATGTTGCATCTGCCATTCTAGGCTTCTTCCAATGCTTCCCAGCAGCACTAAAACGTTACTCAACACTCTCAAAGGGTGTGGTAAGTGTTTGGGCTATCAACCTCTCAATGGTGTGGAAATGGAAAGGGAAGGGTTGAGGAAATACCATAAGCAATTGTATAGAGAAAGGTGGGGATGACAATCTCTAATTCCTAATGTGTTTGGCTAGGGTTTTCTCTCTGAAGCATTCTTCAACATTTGTGGGTAATAAGGGTATATAGAGGATAGGTGCAAAATGTGTGAGTCATTCAGTACGGGCTGGCAAAACAGCTTGTCTCGCGGGTGTCTCGTGAGAAGGCCTTATCCGCGAGATACTCGCGAGAGATAGCTGTCTCCACCCGGCCTGACTCTTCGCATTCCAGCACGTGCAGGGCACATGCTTCACTTCGCGGGAAGCTAAGTCGCGACATACCCGCGAGAATCCTTTAGCCTCCAAATTGCTTGAGTCTTCACACACTCTCTATCACACAACCCTTACAACAAATCCCACAACAAATGCAGGATATAAATGATTGAAAATAATTACAATAAAATTTGGCACGAAATAAAAGCCAACAAAATACATAGTTGTAAATAACAACTTTACAATCTCCCCCTTTGGTTATTCCGTGACAAAACCCTAAAAACAGACTCTAGACTTAAACGTGAGTTTGGAAACAAAGGCAAAACTCACTCACACCTATTTCTAGATTCTGATGGGCTCTTGAAACATATGAACAAGTAACTCCTGAAACACAACAACAAACTAATAACATTGTATGCAGAAAACTTGAAAAGCATATGGAGCAATAAAAGCATGATCAAGCAAAATGAAATAGAAACACTAGATCATGGTAAGATCAAACAAGTAATCACTATACACAAGCAATTACTATGCTCATTCGCTCAAGAAATGAACATCCGGATATGCAAGATGATAAGCTCATTTGAAGAGTACCATTTGCAAATCCAACACTCAACCAATGCAAAATACTCGAAGTATTTGCATCTAGGAACAATCCTACTAGGGCACAAGAGTGTTCATCACTCAACCAATGCATAGAACATATATGCATCTAGAAACAATCCTACACGGGCACAAGAGTGATGTACTAAAGTAAAATGTATGACATGAAACTTCAATAACACATGCAGAAAGGCTGCATAAACAATGTACTGCATATGCATGGCACAAACCATAAAAGCCTACAAACCATTAAGCAATGAAACAAACTCTTAAAACTTACAAAAGCAACATGGGTACATGCAAAATATGCTACAAAGCATAGAGAATATCACAAAAGAAACATCTGAAATAATACTTAAATAAAACATAGTATCAAAGTTTTAAAACAAAGACCGTAAAACAGTTATAAAGACTAAATGATACTGAATAAAAACCGTCTGAAAAACCAATAACCAATGTTACTAAGGTTCTAGACTATGCTCCCCCTAACGCTGTGCAAGCTCTTCTCCAGCTCCCCCTCAAAATTTTCTCCCCCTTTTTGACCAAAATGGCCAAAGGGTTAGAACTGATCTGACTCTGAATCCGTGCCTTGCTCCATAGATAAGTCTTGTATTTGGGAAGAGAGCGCGGTGATCTGTCCTTGAAGGTAAGCAAACTGGTTCGTGGTGTACTGCACATGGGAGTCAAGCACTGTAGACATCTGATCCATCTTAGCAAGCAACTGATCAAGTTTGCTTAAGCCTTGTGGTGGAGCCGAAGATGATGGTTGTGCAGAGGGCTCTGGAGTCGAGGTGAACCTATCAATCTCCTCCTTTATATCTTCACCTTCATCCTGCTGAACTCGTCGTGGTGGCAGTATGGTATGCACACCAGTCTTAGAACCCTTGATGTGTGTAGTGCTCCTAGTCAGTGTATGACACCAATGGGGTAGTCCCTCTGAACAACTGTGAAGTCACTGGGTAGCTTGAGCTTTGCTTTGGCAATCAATCCCATGATCAAGGAGGGGAACGGCATCACAGTCCGTGTATTCTGCTTTGTGATGCTCTTCTTCAGGACATGCATGATATGGCCACAAATGTCAATCTCCTTATGTGTAAAGAGATCATACAGGAATCTTGTTCTCAGAGCGGATAGAGTGGTGAGATGAGATAGGTGACCGGATACAGATTGTGAATCATCACATAGCTTAGTGTCCTCATTTCTGGAGAGAACTTGATGATGTTCATGAATGATTTCTTCAGTTCACCACCAAGGAGTGTAATCATCTCAGCAGTAGATCCCATTCTGTCCTCATATGCAACTGTGATTGGCTGAGATGGAGGACGAGTTTCCAAAAAATCTTGGATGCTCTCTCTTGTAATCACAAACTCTTTGTGTCTTACCCAGCACTCAATACATTCTCCGTTGACAGTGGCATTGGAGAAGAACTCCCTGATAATCTCTGAATAGACCACTCCAGTTAGGTTTAGCAGCTTGGTCCAAGTTCTATCTTTGAACACTTCAGGGATGAAAGTCCCCTCAAGAGTCTCTAACTGGACTACCCGTTCCATGATGATCGTCTTGTCCTTGTAGCAGTCATTGTACTTCATATCAGCTTCTATAGACTTGAAATGATCAGAATCAGTTCGGGCTTGCTTTGAGGTCGATTTCTTCTTAGTTACATGCTTGGTGGGAGACATCTGCACAATTTCACAAAGCAGAAAAGGAAAAATTGCACACACATAAACCAGAACACAAAACTTGATTAGATTCAAGTTAGTTCCCAAAACAGAGTTGAACTAACTGAAAGACAGAGCATGGTTGACTCTTAATAGCATGCTTAAAAACACAAACCTATAAAGCATAACCATAATGCAAAAGATTAAGAGACATTGCAAGTGTGTGTGTCTGTGTGCAAGTGCTAATGAGTGTGTGCGGCACGGGATGCATGAGGGTGCCTAAGTGTGCCTAGTTGTGTGCCAAGAGTATGCAACTTGAGTAAAGTGTATGAAACACACAATCAATGACCAAACAGAGTGAAAACTGGTCAAACAAGTGAAAACACATAGATTGAAATCACTTGATTTCAATTTGGCACAAAAATGTCATTCGGACATATTGACAAACACCTAGCATGCACAAATGCAAATATAACATGAATAATGCATGAACATGGGAAAATCTACCCTCAATACATGATAAAATGCCACAAGGGGCCAACAGAGATGCAGAAACAACAAATGGGACACAGCCCAATCAAAATATTTGAGAAAAATTCACCCAATTTTGAAAACTAACCCAAAGTTTCGAAAATCCCCAATTATCAAAACCCTAACAAAAATTCTGCATAATCTAATCAAAAACTTAAAAAGAATTGATTATCAAACATACCTTGAAGAAGAAAATGTAGAAAAAATGCTTGGATTGAAGGGGTTTGAATGGAATAGTGATTTGGGTTGAAAAGGTTCGAGAGAGGTTGAGCGAGGGAAGTTTTTGTGTTTTGAAAAACTGTCACATCAGCAATATAAAAACTGAAAACATGCGTTTTTCGCGGGTTAGGGAGTGGTGAGACAGTCGCGAGATAGTCGCGAGAAGAGCCACTGAAGCACAAAACTTTCGTGAGAAGCACTAAGTCGCGAGACAATAGCGAGACAGTCGTGGTAACTTCTATCTGAAATTGGAAAAGTCCAATTTTTAGCCAAATAGCTTTTCGCGAGAAGCTGTTAGTCGCGAGACAGTCACGATATAGTCGCGAAAGTTTCTCTGCGACAAGAAGAAAAAAATATTTCCCTCAACGGGAAGCTCTAAGTTGCGAGCTTCTCGCGAAACAACCCCTAAACCTGTGTTTTGAAGAAATACACAAAAATGCATTTTGACCAAAAACACAAGACAAGAAAGTATAAAATCACTTTCAAAAACAAATAAAACACTCAAAAATCTTTTTGGGTTTGATCAAACAAAGATTGAGCATGTGAAAACATATTTAATCAAGTACAATCACACAGATAAATATGACATTCAATCTTGAAGATGAAAATTTTCCTCTGTTGAATGGTTTTTCACTGTTCTTCATCTTCAGAAATTTTCGGAAGTTTTTCGCAAGGTACACTACTTCCTTCTCCACTCCATCTTCTTCGGAAGGATCATCCATTCTTTCGGTGATGGTTTTAAGGGCAAACGATTTACTCGTCTTGTGGGAAGGCAGTCCAAGCTCATACGTTTGGAGTGATCCAACGAGCTCTTGGATCTTAATTTCATCCAAATCCTTGCTTTCCTCTATGGCTGTGACTTTTGCCCGAAAGCTCTCCGGTAAGAACCTCAAAATTTTTCTCACCACCTTAGTCTCTTCAATCTTCTCCCCAAGATTGAATTTAGCAATCACAATTTCATTGAGCTTCCCATAGAATGAATCAAATGGTTCATCATCCCCCATCTTGAGCTCTTCAAATTTGGTGGTAAGCATCTGAAGTTTTGTGTCCTTAACTTTCTTTGTACCTTCATATGTTGTCTCCAAAATCTTCCAAGCTTCCTTGGCTACCGTTATATGAGAGATCCTGTGGAATTCATCAGGAGACACACCACAGAAAATAACATTTAAAGCTCTACTATTAGCATTTGTGGCTGCGAGAACTGCCTTATCCCAAGTGGACTTAGGATCCTTCGGCTTAGTCCAGCCTATCTCAACCGCATCCCACATGGTATCATCCATAGAACATAAAAATGCTCTCATTCTGACTTTCCAGAATGCATAATTGTTCCCATCAAAAAGTGGTGGAACATTAAGCGATTGAGACCGGTCCATCTCAAATAGGGTTAAGGATCACACTAAGGTATTTAAACCACAGCAAGTGTACCCGCTCTGATACCAATTGAAAGCTCGAAAATGTGTTGAAAACACAAGAGTTGTTTAGACTCCCCAATTAAAATTACGGCTCGATATATTTTACACAACTTTAATACAAAGTGCGGAATAGTGTAAAAGCGAGCGGATGAACAAGTAAGCTACTCTAATCCATAAACTAAGCAACACAGCAGTATAATGGAATTAAACAAGAGTAGGGAAGAAGGATGCAAACACAGAAAACACCAAGATGTGTTCTAGAAGAGGAAACCAAAGAACTCGGCGAAAACCTCTCTGCTGCCCTCCAAGCGGAAATCGATCCACTAGACAATCAGTTGGGATACATGGGTTAGCAAGAGACCCTCCAAGCCTAATCTACCCGATGTACCTAAACCCTCCAAGCTCCTATTCCAATAAGGCTTCTCGGAACCGTGTCTTGTCTAACACCCCGAATCCCGCAACAAGCTCCATGTTGCATCTACCATTCCAAGCTTCTTCCAATACTTCCCAGTAGCACCAAAACGTCACTCAACACTCTCAAAGGGTGTGGTAAGTGTTTGGGCTATCAACCTCTCAATGGTGTGGAAATGGAGAAGGAAGGGTTGAGGAGATACCACAAGCAATTGTATAGAGAAAGGTGGGGATGACAATCTTTAATTCCCAATGTGTTTGGCTAGGATTTTCTCTCTGAAGCATTCCTCAACATTTGTGGGTAATGAGGGTATATATAGGATAGGTGCAAAATGTGTGAGTAATTCAATACAGGCTGGCAGAACAGCTTGTCTCGCGGGTGTCTCGCAGGAAGGCCTTACCCGCGAGATATTCGCGAGAGACAGCTGTCTCCACCTGGCCTGACTCTTTGCATTCCAACACGTGCAGGGCACATGCTTCACTTCGCGGGAAGTTAGGTCGGGACATACCCGCGAGAATCTTTCAGCCTCCAAATTGCTTAAGTCTTCACACATTCTCTATCACACAACCCTCACAACAAATCTCACAACAAATACAGGGTATAAATGATTGAAAATAATTACAATCAAATTTGGCACGGAATAAAAGCCAACAAAATACATAGTTGTAAATAACAACTTTACAGGGTAGATCTAGGATATGTTTAATACTTCAAAAAACTTTGTTTCAAGATTAAGTGTTGAAACCATGCAAATCTGTCCAAGATTCAAGTTGAAAAGTGCAAGTTCATTAAAACTCAACAGCTAGTATCTATCGAGCTTGAAGAGCTATTCCAGCCCCGTGGCTCGACAGCTGCTCGATAGATGGCTAACTGTCGAGGTTTATGAAAAATAGAGTTTCAATTTTGTTTTAACTCTAATCTGTGGTTATGTGTTTGGGCTTTCTTTTCTCATAACCCTAAACATATAAAAAGATTATTTTAAGGGCCGTCAAAGTGGAAATAAGTTGCACAAGTCTTGAGAAAAGTTTGTTCAAGCAAATTATGACTAGAGACAAAATTTGTCCTAGTTCATCATTCTTGTGAAGAAGTTTCTGTGTTTATGCACCGTAGGGTTTTGTAACCAAGCATCTTCTTGATTTTCATCGTGTGGATGAATTGAAGAACTTTGCAGCCAACAACTCTCTCTAGTTCATGATTGAAGTTGCGTACTGGGATCTACGCAATTGGTTAGTCACGTACTGGGAGTCGTGCATTACAAGGAGAGATTTTCACTATAGAATAAGTCCAATTGGGTATTAGGGTAACGGTTCAACTATAGGTTGGTATAAGGTACTGAGATTCCTTTACTTGTAACTGCTTGTTATGATAATAGTGGATTCTCGAGAGTGGTGACCTTAAAATCACCTGGTAAGGTTTTTACCGTGTTGGTTTTCCCCATTCGTAAACAAATCACCGTGTCAATTTAACTTCTGCTGCACTTAGTTTAATTGGTGATTTTTTTGTGCTACCAAGCGTTTGTATGTTAATTTGATTAATTAACAAACTTGGCTAATTAATCAATTAATCTATCACAAGGGGTCAATACGTTTTTTGGCCTATCAACACATGGCCCTCACATGTCTACAAGTCAACCTTCACTACCAAATAAATCCCCCAAATCAGTACCAGAAATCCTATATCACCTCCCACCAAAAATTCAAGCTTGGACCTCCACCCACACTGTTGATGCTTACTTCTCCAAACCATGATCAAAACAATCTTCGAAACCCTAGACTAGAATGGTAGCAAGCTTTTCAGCAAGTTCAAGCGTGAGGAGCAAAGCACCAATGAGGTGCTACTGTTCTAAAAAACCTGTCTTAGTTGTGTCATGGATAGCAGACAATCCTGGTAGAAGGTTCTATTGTTGTCCAAACTACTGGGTATGTCAATTTCAGTAATTTGTTTGAGTGTAGGTTTTTCCAATAGTTTACTATATTAATTTCAGTATTTCGTTTTAATTTGTTACTGCAATAGTTTATGGATTTTCATTTTTCAGAGCATTATTTGCATTTCAGGTAGGGCAAAAGTGTAGGTTCTTCCAATGGCATGATGATGAGATATGTAATCATGGTGAGATGCTTATCCCATAGCAAAGGCAAAGGATCATCACACTAGAGGCTGAGGTTTCAAACTACAAGAAGAGAGAGAAGTTTTTAGTTGTGGCTTTCGAATTATTAATGGTGATCTGTGTGATTCTGTGTTTGGTTAGGTAGAGGGTGGAAATAACTTGTGTGGGTTACTATAATTGGTAGTGTATGTAAGGTTGGCAGTGTTTATGTATGTAGGGCTGGCAGTGTGTTCAATTTTTGTATGATTAGTTATTAGCAATGAAACACCTACTTTATGTTATGAAATGAATACCTTTCTCCTTAAATGTGTGGACTAGTAGTGTGATAATGTGATAAATTTTTTTCTATAAATTGAAAACATGAAATAGAGAGAAGAAGTACAATCCTAATCCCCCATGATTTGAGCACAATGTGTTAGGGGTGATTAAAGTGTTGCTTTGTTGGAGTGGACTAGGTGCTGTTGCTGTGATTAGGTGCTAATGTGCTACTATGTTAGTCTGTTGTAATCAATATTGTTAACAGGGCATTAGTTGGGTAGTTAGTAGTTATAATTATGGATAGTTCAGTTAGTTATAGCTGTTTATAGTGATTGGGTGAATAGTTAGTTAATTAGAGGTGGTTATAATTGTTGTATCACTGCAACCATAGCATTGTTAACCACTTTGGTATAAAAGGGTGAACCTATTAAGGAGTAGCAATCAATGAAGAATGATATATAATTCCTTATTCCCTACTTTCTCTATTCTTTATCTCTCTCAATTCCCCTCACTGTTTCATTAATTCTCTAAGGAACTACTACAATTTCTCACTTCTTGATTAGGATAGGAACAAGCTAATTACTACGAAAATGTGGTTGCGAAATAGCTGATTTCCCAATTGCAATTCTTAATTATAAGAGTTTTTAAAAAAGAGAGAGAACATGCAAATCTAACTTACAGAAACTAAATGAATAGCAACAAAAATACAAAAATCAAAACTCTCATACACAAATCCAAAATAATTTTTAGGCGTAAATGCACTTTTAGTCCCTACATTTTGACGTTTTTCCATTTTAGTCCCTACATTTTATTTTTTCCACTTTTAGTCCCTAAAATCAATTAACGCGTTCCATTTTAGTCCTTTCTGTCAGTCAACCGACGGAAATAGCTGAGGTGGCAGCCGGAGCAATTAAAATATTATAAAAATGCACATCACCGATGACACATCAGCATATAAATTTAAAAAATTAATTTATTAATTTTAACAAAATTTAAAAACATAAAAAATTTAAAATTAAAACATAAAAATACGTCAGAAAATCAAACCAAGAACACAAATTCAAAATTAAACCCATTGAATCAAATTAAACCCAAGAACATCCGTCATCTACCCACAACGCAGAAAATCAATTACCTCTTCTCTCACTCTTCTTTCTTGTTTATTCTTTCTTGGACTCTCTCTCTCTCGATTTTTTGGCAGTGGATTGGAGGGGCTGTGGATCAGTGGTGGGTTTTGTGATTTGGGTGTAGTGGGTTAAGATTTTGGCCAGTTGTGGGTTTGCTCGCCGAGGGTCAGTTGTGGGTTTGCTCACCGTGGATCAGTGGTGCTCATCGTTTGCTCACCGTGGGTCAGTCGTGGGTTTGCATGCCGTGGGTCTGTCATGGGTTTGCTCGTTGGGTTTGCTCGCCGTGGGTCAGTCGTGGGTTTGCTTGCCGTGGATCAGAACAGTAAGCCAAACAACAAAAATATAAATTTATTCTTCTTAAATATTAAAAAAAAAAATCATTTAGAAAATGTAAAGTTTTTAAAATTAATTTAACTAAAATTTTGAAAAAACTGATGTGAATATTCTTAGTCACTAGAAGCTTGTAAGCTTCAGTTGTTTAGTTACTGATAAATAAGAGCACTTATAAATAAGAACAGTCACCAACGTCTCAACGTAATGACTGGATGTTAAGTGAGCTTACGGGAGAGGCTCTCTAAATATTACAATATCAATATTTCCCTTCTTCTAGCATATGTCGGTGCACTTTATATTGACCTCCGACCTCTTTCTATCTAAAGTCGGAAGTTGCTTCTCAAAAAAAAAGTCAGGAAGTTATTTCGCTTTCCCTGAATAGATGCAAGTGAAAGTAACACAACAAGATGGGTCATTGTGTCACGTGCTTATAGATCATGTTTGGGTAATTTTTTAAGTAAATTTAAATTGCTTATTTAAGTGAATTATTTTATAATATTATAAATATCAATTAAAAATTAGGCGTAAATGCACTTTTAGTCCATACATTTTGATGTTTTTCCATTTTAGTCCCTACATTTTATTTTTTTCCACTTTTAGTCCCTAAAACCAATTATCGCGTTCCATTTTAGTCTTTTCCGTCAGTCAACCGACAGAAATAGCTGAGCTGGCAGCCGGAGCAATTAAAATATTATAAAAATGCCACATCACCCATGACACATCAGCATATAAATTTAAAAAATTAATTTATTAATTTTAACAAAATTTAAAAACATAAAAACAAAATAAAAAATAAAAATAAGTCAGAAAATCAAACCAGGAACACAAATTCAAAATTAAACCCATTGAATCAAATTAAACCCAAGAACATCCATCATCAGCCCACAACACAGATCTATACGAGCAGACCAGCATTCCAACAAAAATTAAACATTTCACACATCATGCTTGATTCTTTAGAGAATCCCAATAGAGCACAAAATAATTACACTACGAATCTAACAACTGAATCGATAAATGACAACCAGAAAGAAAACCCACCAAGCTGAAACACAAATCAAACCCAATTTTCTTTTTTTTTTTTTTTTTTTTTTTCTCAAAATTCCATGAACTTCATACTCAACACAAGATTCTGGGAA
>NW_027070121.1:314235-363673 GCF_002906115.3 Quercus suber
CACCCATATTTTAGGTAAATTTTTTTTTTTTTTTTTTTTTTTTTTTTTAAGACCAAAATATTGTCAAGATAATCATAATCAAGTTCATTTCAGCTAGGCTTTAAAAAACTTTAGGTTTAGGGGGTTCAAAATTTTATTTTAGGAGGGTCAAAAAATAAATTTAAAAAGTATATATAATCTTTTTCTTTTTTTTTGACAATGAACCCCCTGAACTATTCCTAGAGCCCCCCATGGGTGAGCACAACCCAACCACCTGACCCATAAGCGTGCCAATGTGTCTTTTAACAGCAACTTAAAAAATCCATGATTTGGGTTACACGCTGACATGGTAGGTGCTTATATTCATGAACAAATGCACATAATGGAAGAAAACATACTATTAGGCCCAGGCGCATGGTCTGATCAGTAGACTTCAATGGATCATCAGGATTTGCAGAACAAGGGCAAATATTTCCAAGTTAATTTTTTTAGAAATTTCAAGAGGCTGTATAAATTACAGTATCACTCACCATGTTATGAAAGTGTTTGCAAATATAGCTAAGTTACACACTAAAAACCCAAGGACACAGTTCAAAGATCATGCATAGAATCGGAAAGAACCTTAAGCATGAGAGGGCGCGCTTTACACATGGCTTCCAATGGGATGGCTTTTGGCATGGTGAGTCCATTTCCTTCAGTCATGTCAACTTTTTCTTTAGTAACCCTTTCCCACTCAAAGCACTGAATCAACGACCCCAAAGTCAAGCTCATCGTACGTTGGGCAAGGCCTGCCCCAGGACAAGCCCTCCTCCCTAATCCAAAAGGCATTAACTTATGTGGGTCAACCTCACCAATTTCAAACCTCTCAGGTTTAAAACTAGTAGTATCTTCCCACAACTCAGGATCTCTATGTATGACCCATGCATTGACCAATAACATTGTGTCACGTGGTATATGATATCCTCCGATAGTACAATCATTAGAAGACGAATGAGGTACTAACAAAGGGCCAGGAGGGTTTAATCGAAATGTCTCTGAGATGATACATTGGAGGTAGTGTAATTTGAGAACATCTTGTTCGTCTATCCATTTGTCTTGCTCAATTTGAGTGTCCAACTCTACTCTAGCCTTCTTCAACACATCAGGATGATTAATCAAATTAGACATTGTCCATTCTAATGTCACTGCTGTCGTGTCAGTTCCTGCAAGTATCAAAACCTGCCAATATGTGTTTAGAAAAATAAGAAGAATGAAAAAAGGAAAAATGAAAAAAAAAATTGATTTGATACCCTATGAAAAAATATTTTTTTTTTTTTGTTTTTTTGTTTTTTTGTTTTTTTTTTCATAACAATAGAATCTTACCCAAAAGAAAGAAAAATATTTGGGAGGTCTACTAACAATTAGCTATAATTAGGTTTGAAGTGATAGTCTAATAGTAATAGCGTCTGGTGTCTCATCTTAGTGATTCAAACCCACCTCTTCCCTCCTCCATTATCTACCCACATAACAGTAACATTAAAAAAATAAAAATAAAAACAAAATCTATGTGTAAAATCAATGGCGGCTTTAGGAATTATTTTTAGAGTGGTTACTAAGAAACTTAACTTATACAAAATTTAATAAAGAAATTACTTGGTTATATCAATATAACAAAAAAAAAAAAACTTATGAAAGTACATGAAGTGCATGTTACCATGTTGTTTTCCACTAACAAAGAGAAAAGTTAAAAAAGAAAAAAAAAAAAAGAAGAAGATTGATAAGAGATAAACTAGGAATAGAGAATGACGAGATTAGAGTAATCAAGTAAGAGAATTGAAATAACAATAGAGAATCGAAAGAAAAATGGATGATATTTGCTACAACTATGAGATGAGTTGCTAAAGAAGCAAAATAATTGCCACTACAAAACCAAAAAGAGCATAATTGCCAACACTATTAAGGAGAACTCGTGACTACAATATTTTTCTTGAAGAGACAAAATTATTTTTGGAGTAATGATACATCTACAATATTTTTTTTTTTATATAAAAAAACTTATACATATTTTTTTTGTTAGTGTTATAAAATGTGATGTCAATATTGGAGCCAAATTAGAATTAATAACCAATTTCCGCTTATCATATAAGATTTGTTATGAAATTATCATAAAATTTTTATGAATGTAGTATTATTCTTATTTTTATTGAATCGAAATTCTTGTAATTCTCAAATTAGGATGGTCAAAATAGGTTAGTTTAATGTGTGTGTATACATTTTTTGACTTATCAAGATGTTCTTGTGACCACCCTGCAATACATGTATAGCGGCCTTGTGTAACATGTAAAAAAATAATATGATTTTGGGCTCGTTAATCCCTTCCATTAATTAACCAATATATATATATCAAACATTTGCCATCAAAATATAAATCATAAACCCAAGTTATAAAATATCAATATGGAAAGGGTACACTTCACATGGAAAGGGTAAATCTATATATATATATAGAGAGAGAGAGAGAGAGAGAGAGAGAGATAACTTGCCAATTTTTAAAATTTTTTCTCTCTCATAAATAGCAGCAGCTCTACATTTTTTTTTTGGTAGTCATTAAAAAAATTTAAATTGTACAAAATTTAATAAAAAAGTAAAAAAAAAATTTAATTAAAAAAAAAAAAACTATATACATGAAGTTTTATAATTGCTTCTACTTAAAAATTAAAAGGAAAAAAATAAACTGCTAAGAGATAAAGTGATAATTGAAAATGCTGAGAGGAGAATAATAAAGTGAGAGAGAGAGTTTAAAATGATATGAGAGAGAGAGAGAGAGAGAGAGAGTAATGAATAATACATGTTGCAATTGCAAGCCAAAGCATTAAAGAGAGTAGAGCTTCCACGACTATAAAGTCAAGAAGAGCAACATTGCTAGCACAACAAAGGAAAACTTACAATCATATTATATCTCGTGGTTCCATTTTTTAGGATAAATGAAATTATAAATTATTTTTTATGTAATGGAATAGATAAGTTATGAATCTGAAATATTAGAGATTTTATCTTTTGTTTTTGAATGAGTTTTTTGTTGTTGAATATTTTGTTTATTTGTTGTTGTTTGGCTGGCCTATATTTGTTGTTCTTTTTTGGGTTTAATTTTATTATTATTTAAGGAGTTAACGACTATGTTTGGTGGATCAAGATTATTTTTGTGGTTAATGCTAACGATACAACAAAATGACAAAAAAAAAAAAATTAAAGATTGCGGTGGGTTTATCTATGAGTTGGTAAGCTAATTTAGGAATGTTGTGACATTTTGTTATGTTCATAACATTACTTTTATTTTTGTTAAACTCAAATTCTTGGGATTCTTAAGTTAAGGTGTCAATATTTTTTTTTAGAGTAGACAAAATAGATATAATTATGTATATAATTTTTTTTTTATTAATAATTCTTAAGTTCTACGTAGAGTTGTCCCTGACTCTCCTTGTATAAAAAATGTCATACATGAAATTTCATTTTTTTCAAAAAATAAGTATAAGAACTTCTAAAAAAATTATGAAAATTTAATTATTGAAAAAAAGATTCACTTTAATCTATTTAAAAATGTTTTGAATGAATATTTTAAAAAAGGATTTTAATTGAATTTTTTTAAAGGAAGTATTTCAATTCTAGTTTTCAATATGTAATTCTTCATTTAAAATTAAATTTTAAATATACAATATATTTTTAACACATGATTGGATCACACCACTTACATATGGTACACCAATAATACTTATCGAAACATAATCTAATTATCACTTTATCAAATGTCTAAATTGTGAGAAAATGTGTAAGTGTGTGATCTAGAATTTTTATTTTTGTTCACCCAAAGGAAAGGAAGGGTGGAGCCAAGAAAGAGATGTAGTATGGGTTAGAATGAAGAGAGAAATTAAAGGAGTGTGGCACTTACCAACATAAGCCCTTTGATAATTTGGTCGGTGTAGTATTCCGGCTGTGATTTTTGCAAAGAAAGCAGATGATTGATCATGGTTTTTTCACCTTCCTCGTCCTTATTCCTAGCCTCGTCAATTAGTCCTTGAAAGAACACATCCGTTCTCTTGGCAAATCCCTTCAACTTCTTCTCCAAACCCCCATAATCAATCCACCGCAAAAGCGCCACAAATTCTCCTGGATTCGATGCCCCAGCCATCTTTATTACCTCACTCACTAGCTCCCTGAATTCCCTTGCTTCTTCCACGTCTTTCACATCTTCCCCATAGTACCTCTTCCCTGCCACCATTCTCATTAAAATGTTAAATGTCAACTCCGAGAACATAGATTTCAACTCTACCTTAGCAAAACCTTGGCACGAGTTTTTTGATAGTTTGCGGAGCAAGCGCTTGACCTCATCCCTTCGAATTCCTAAGAACATGTTGAGACGATTTGTTGAAAAGATTTCTAAGGTACAAATGCGGCGAAGGTTGCGCCAATGGTCTCCATAAGGGGCTGATACCAGTGTGGTGTAGTTGTAGCCTAAGTACCTGCCCACTGATAAGCGAGGACGGTTCGCTAAAACAATGTCGTTCTTGGTGAAACATTCTTCGACTGCAGATGGGGATGATATGATGACCACAAGTTTAGAACCGAATCGAAGAGAGAAAACATGACCGTAGTTTTGTGATAGGCGGTGAAAAGTACGGTGAAGAGGTTTTTTAATGAGATGAAGATGACCTAGAATTGGTAGAGAAGGTGGGCTGGGCGGAAGGTGTTTGTGTTGTGTTCTTGTTTGAAGGAAAAGTTTGAAAGCAATGAAGACAAGGAGAAATGATAGAGATGAGTAGAGAAAGAAGTCTTCCATATCACTCATGTTTTGTTTGTTTTGGTATGTGATAAAAGATGACGATGAATATACGTGGTATGTATAGGGGATCATGTGCAATAGTTTAACCCAAGAAATGAACTACTAAATGCTAACTCAGTGTTAGTTTGGCTTGAGTTTACAACCTCAATTTTTAACTTTTAGTTTTATATACAATGTTTTAAACTTCATTTTTCCTCTTTTTTTTTAACATACAAATATAATATAGCACATTTTTAATAAAAACAACTAGATAAGTTATTCTTAAATATACACTTAGTCAACAGACCCTAGAAGTTACTGAAATTAGTACGTTTCTGTTGTTCCGCAACCATTAATGAGCCTCTCTATCCTTTAAAGCAGGACAAACAAAGATCTTAGTCAAACTAACCTGGATATAATAACTATTTTTATCACTTAAGGTTCTTAGTCTTTTTGTTCCAATCACTTTACATCTATTCTTATAACTATTTTTATCACATATGGTTCTTACTGTTACATCTATTCATATAACTATTTTTATCATATAAGGTGCTTCGTATTTCTGTAATTATATGTTACTAACCTACACAACTTGATAATATATATATATATATATAATACAAAATGGATTAATAAGCGTTAATACATAAAAATTGAAATTTGTAAATTTGTAAAAAAAAGTCCTTGCTAAGTCAATTTGAAGTTATAAGAAAAAAAAAATTTTAAAAACTCCTTTTAAAGATACAATAGATTTTTAACCTATAACGTTCATTTTATAATAATTTTTCTTTATTATTAAGCCAAAATACCAACTGATTTTTTCATATATTTGAAGTTTAAATCCTAAATCTCTTATTTATTGATAAGAGAGTCTACCAATTGAGTTAACCAAAGAAAAAACTAAAATCCAAAATTTAGTTGAAAGTTGTTTAGAGAATATTAAACCTATTTTAATATATTTTTTTTAAAAAAAAAAATTAGCGTTGGGTTGTCTTACATAAAAAGTGAAAACAGTGAACTTTAATTGGTCTAAATTGATATGTTATTATAATGATTTGGAAAAATATGAGTTTTCAAAAGCTCAAAAGAGTTATGACAAATTAGAAGTTAACACACAAAAAAATAAAAATAAAAATTCAAGAATTTTATTTTATATATTATAGATTGATATGGCTATATTTAATTTTTAAAATGATTTTTTTAATATTTTTAAAAAGAAGTTACATGTATCAAATGTGGCCAAGTGCAGTTTAATTTTTATATACCCATAAAATTCCTAAGTAATTTTGGCCCAAAAAAGAAATTCCTATGTAATTTCGCAATTGAATTTTCACGCAATACGAGCCGCAACCCGGGCTTTTTCATCGATAAATTCACTGTTTAAAACCAATCTTTGAAGATAGGACATGAAAGGAAATTTTTGAAAAGTTGGATCATGATCGATTGTATATGCACTACTTAATTTGTCAATGTATTGTGATATAGGTCTATGGGTTTCACACGAGTAGCTAAGAAGCTAACAGCTGAGACCTCATTCTGAGTCCAAAAATAAACATCATGAATGCAATCTAGATGAATACAAGAATGAAATGTATGTGCTAACATTTTATTTATTAGAGCAGTATTTACTAAGTAATTAGTACTAAAATATTCTTATTTCATAAATAAAGCTTCAAAGTTGAAAGAAAAATTATTGTTCAATACAATCTGAGTAATGCAATCTATATAGATACAGAGAATCAAATATACGTGCTAAGGACATTGTTCAAACATCATGTTTAGATTCGGAAAGAACCTTATGCACAATAGGGTGTGCTTTACACATAGCCTCCAATGGCACAGCTTTAGGCAGGGTGGGTCCTTTACCTTCTGCCATGTCAACTTCTTCCTCACTAACCCTTTTCCACTCAAAACATTGAATCAACGATGCCAAAGTCAAGCCTATTGTACGATGGGCAAGTCCCTCCCCAGGACATGCTCTCCTTCCCAATCCAAATGACATTAATTTGTGTGTTTTACCCTCGTCACCTTCAAACCTCTCAGGTTTGAAACTTTTTGGATCATCCCACACCTTTGGGTCTCTATGCAGGGCCCATGCATTGACGAATAACATTGTATCACGTGGTATATCATATCCTTCAACAGTGCAATCATTGGAGGACATGTGAGGAACTAGCATTGGGGCAGCAGGGTATAAGCGAAGAGTCTCCGAGATGATACCTTGAAGGTATTGTAATTTGGAAATATCTAGTTCATCAACCAATTTCTCTTGCCCAATTGCATTGTCCAACTCTATTCTAGCCCTCTTCATTACATTAGGATGATTGAGCAAAGAAGACATTGCCCATTCTAATGTTACTGCTGATGTGTCAGTCCCAGCAGATAACAACACCTGCACAATATAAATAAAATGTTTAGTATGAAATCAAAAGAGAATGGATTTGATTATTGGTAGTAGAAGTGTCTTTTAGATCTTGTTGTACGATGATTATGGGATTCTATAAACTGATAAAAGTAGCGTGAGAATAGAATAAGATTGTAATATATTACAAATTATGTGAATTGGATTGAATACACGTGTATTTTATATATGTATATTGAGTCCCACATCAGCTATATAGTATTTTGAAATTTGAACTTTGACTTAACTAGTCCTTTTCAGTTATATATATATATATATATATTCACACACATATATTACTAACCTTTTCATTCGGTTTAAAATTAAAGAGATTGTAATATCTTAATTAGTGTAAGTTTTGCAACTAATGAAGCCCGATTGTATGGAAACGTAGGCCTCTGATAATTTGTACGTTTTTTCTTTTTCTTTTTCTTTTTTATTATAAACAAACGAGCAAAGGCCGCCATACACGGCTGTTTCAAAACTATTTAGAAACTTTTCGAACTAAGTCTATATATATATATATATATATATTGAAAAGGAGAGATACAGTGAACTTTACCCGTATTAGTCCTTTGATAATTTGGTCTGTGTAATATTCAGGTTGAGATCTTTGCAAAGAAAGCAGATGATCGATCATAGTATTCCCCTCCTTTCCTCTTTTCTCATCAATCAAACCTTGCATGAATTCATCCATCCTCTTGGAAAGTCCCATCATCCTCTTCTCTAAACCCCCATAATCAATCCACCGCAACATAGGCAAAAATTGTCCTGGACCTGACTCCCCAACAATGGCTACAATCTCTTTCATTATCTCCCTGAATTGCCTCGCTTCTTTCTCGCCCTTCACTGCCTCCCCATACCCATAGCACCTCTTCCCTGCCACCATTCTCATTATGATGTTAAAAGTCAGCTCTGAGAACAAAGATTTCAACTCAACCTTGGCAAAATCTTGGCTAGAGTTGCGTGATAGTTTGCGTAGCAAGTGCTTTACCTCGTCTCTTCGGATGCTTGTGAACATGTTGAGACGATTTGTTGACAAGATTTCGAGGGCACTGATGCGGCGGAGGTTACGCCAGTGATCACCATACGGGGCTGATACCACGGTGGTGTGGTTGTAACCAAAGTACTTGCCTGCTAGGGACCTAGGACGGTTTGCAAAAATCACGTCATTTTTTGTGAAACATTCTTCGACCGCGGATGGGATGATACCACAACCACGAGACGGGAACCGAATCGAAGAGAGAAAACCTGACCGTATGTTTGTGAAAGGCGATGGAAATAGCGATGGAGGGGTCTCTTTACAAGATGGAGATGGCCTAGAATTGGCAAAGAAGGTGGGCTTGGTGGGAGGTGTTTGTGTCGTGGTTTTCTTTGGAGGAAAAGCTTGAAAGCTACAAGGAGGAGGAGAAGAGAGAGGGATGAGTATAGTAACATGTCTTCCATGTTTGTTTGTTTTGATTTTATTTTTCAAATATGGATGTGGTAATATGTATATATGGGGGCTGCATCTGAACGTGTAAGAGCAAGAAATCAACAATATATATAACTACGAAGTCCTAACTCGTTTTCAACTTGCTCACGTCCTCTGACTCTCAAGAAAATCAAGGTTGTGCAGACATTTATGAATTTAAACTTTTAGAATATTATTTCTCTTATCTTATTCTAGCTAGTATTTCACTATTTCTTTGATGACTAATGTATACCTTGCAACTTTTATTAATTAAGCAGGATTGAGTTCTGCACCGGATGTAATTGAATCCAATTGGATCAAAATAGTTAAAACGTTAAACATTTAAACATTTTTTCCTTTGTCATTGGATTCAATTGCACTAGGTGCGGTACCTCCAAATCTCAAACCCTTAAAGCTTAATAATTTTTTTATTTATTTTATAATTTATATAAAATACTTTTCGCACCTATTTATGAATTAGCATATGTGGTTGACTTTAAAAATGAATTGTGGATGTAACTTTTTGTTCTGAAAATAAAAAAGGAGCAGATGATGACGTGACTGCAAATATCATTTCCAAAAAAGTTTAGCCCAATAGAGTAATAAGAGAGTATACATAGGGTCCAGTGTGAAAATTATTCAATCTTCTAAGGATAATATTTCCTCTTTGTTCACTTGAATAATCCACAATGATTTTCACAACTAATACCCCTCTACCCAATATTTGTTTTTTCTCAGCAAAAAACAATTCCACTACTATCTGTAAAATCAAGGCCCGTCCTGAGGCAATTTAAGACCGTGACAATTTTGAGTGAGTTTTTTTTAAAAAAAATTATTTATTTTACTTTTATATTGAAATGTTTTTTTTCCTTGCTTTTGATATGCAAAATTACTAATTCTGTTTTAAAATATTAAGTTTTTATAACATCTACTTTTTATTTTTTTATTTTTTAAACACATTTTTTGATAATATAATAATTGAGGTGGGAGGATTTAAATGCTGAATGTCTCTTTTGAAAATACTGGGTGTGATTGTTTTCCTTTGTTGAAACCTTACGACACTCACAAACTTCAACCACATACCCACTTCCTGCATCTTCCTTGGCTACCCTGCGTACACAAAGGGTTATATTTGCTTGGATCCTATTACCTCTCGGATTTACATTTCAAGAAATGTTCTATTCAATAAAACTGATTTCATGTCTTCTCAGTCTTTATCCACTAGTCCAATTCATGAGTCTTCTGGTCAGTCACAATCCACAGAACCTACTTTGCATCAATTTTCTATTCAACTTCATCCACTTGCCTCACCTACCATAAGTCCTATTTCTAGCCCTCACAGTCATCCCATAGAATATGTTCCTTTACCTTCTGGTCAACCCCTTTCCAGCTCACAACCATCTATATCACATTCTGCATCACAGTCTGCATCCCAATTTGCCTCACAGCGTAAGTTTTGGAGCTTGAAGATGGTTAACAATGGTGAAAACTTAAAGCAAAAAATGAAACGAGAGAGAGATACCGTGTCTTGCTTCGTGACACGGTGTGGATGATATTGTTCTCATTGGGAACAATCCTCAGTTCATCAATTCTCTTATTTCCCAACTCAACAAGACCTTTGAGCTCAAGGATTTGGGGTCACTTCATTATTTTCTGGGTCTTCAAATTAGCAGGACCTCCAAAGGTTTATTTCTTTGCCAAACCAAATATGCTCAGGATCTTCTTCTTAGGCACAATATGCACACTTCCAAGCCTGCTCGTTCTTCATGTGCACCCAATCTCAGACTTGTTCCTACTGATGGCTTTGCCCTTCCTAATCCTCATGAGTACAGAATTATGGTTGGCTCCCTCCATTATCTCACTTTCACACGCCTTGATCTGAGCTTCTCAGTTCACCAAGTGTGCCAATTTATGGCCAATCCTACTGATACTCATTTGATTTCAGCTAAGAGGATTCTTAGATACCTCAATGGTACTCTTCAATTTGGGATTTTTCTTCAACATGGTCCTCTTTCCCTTTCAGCCTTTTCTGACTCGGATTGGGTTGGTGATCCCTTTGACAAGTGCTCCACTACTGGCTATTTAGTGTACCTTGGCTACAATCCTATCACTTGGAGTGCCAAGAAGCAGGACACCATGTCACGCTCTTTCACAGAGTCAGAGTATCGAGCCTTGGCCACCACAGCAGCTAAGTTATCTTGGATTTGCCAAGGCCTAAGAGATCTTGGTATTTTTCTTCCCACTCCCCCAAAATTGTGGTGTGATAATGTCAACGCCCTTGCTATTGCCTCTAATCCTGTCTTCCATGCTCGCACCAAGCATGTGGAGGTCGATTACCACTTTGTTAGGGAACGTGTTTTGTGAAGGGATTTGCAAGTCAAATATGTTGCTACTGGGGATCAATTAGCAGACATATTTACCAAGAGCCTCTCTACTGCTCGTTTTTGCTTCCTTAGATCCAAAATAATGGTGTCTGTTGACCCCATGGTTTTGAGGGGGGATGTTAAAGGAAGTAACTCAAACTTCATAGTATTCAAACCTAATGAAGAAGAAGAGAAGAGTAACAGCTAGTTTATCAACAGTCTTTTGTCTAAAATCCAAAAACGGTGCCATTCTACTTAAGTAAAGTAAGTTTAATAAAGTGGTGAAACGGTGGCGTTTAAATGTAATGTGTTTAATGAAGTAGTGAAACGCTGACGTTTCACATTAAGTCAGAACTGTGTCGTTTTAACTCTAGGCTTCCTCTCTACTCATACTCTTCTCCAGCAGTGCTTTGTTTCTTGTTCAGTTATGGTGTGGCTTCAAGAGCTGCTCCTTAAGCTCTCAACTGTCAGTCCGGGAATCATGGAGAGTTGGTTATAAGGTAGTTATAAGTCTGTTAGAATAGAACCTTCTAGAAGGTTCTAGATTAAGCTATTCCAGAGTATATATATAGAGTCGTTTGTAATGTATTACTCTGAGCTTGTATCAATCATTTTAATTCTTTAATACAGAAATATTTCTCTCTGTCTCTCTCTCTCTCTCTCTCTCTCTCTCTCTCTCTCTCTCTCGTTTCATTTTCTGCTTTAAGTTTTCACCATTGTTAACCATCTTCAAGCTCCAAAACTTACAACAGGTCATCTCCATCTCATTAAAAAACCACTCCACCGTACTTTACATGCCCTCTATCAAAAAACTAACAAGCCCCAATATCACACTACAAACTCAGTATATACCCCAACTATGTATTCTTTTGTCCTCTGTTACACTACACATCCATCAAACCCGTTCTTTTATCCTTTTGGTATAGGATGTAAATAAATCAAGTAGTTCAAAATTTGAAACTTAACTACAAAAACACTGGTTTATTTTCTAAATTTGTGAGATGGAAGTGTAGAAATTTGAGACATATTTTGGGATAAAATATTTCTTTTTATTATTATTATTTTTTTTATAAATGATACGCATCTTGACTTTGACTTTTTTTATTAGATTCAGTTGCGTCTTTCCTTATTTACAATAATATTGTCCAAAGCAAATAGATGAGAAAGATTTTTTTTTTTTTTAATATATTTTTAAAGGAAAGGCAATGGTGAAGAAGAAGAAAACTACCAATCGAGCTTATTCTAGTCAACTTTTATTTGTGGTTAGTTTTCTCTCTTGTCCCTTCTCTCTCTGTTTCTCTCTCATGGAGAGATTGTGACTACTAAGTGCAAAAACAAGAGAACAACTCTATTATTACACAAACCCTTGCTCCATGTAGGATTGAAACCCTTACACTTGAATTCAAGTATACCACGTCCAACAACAAAAATAATCACAAACCAATAAGTGAGTTATTTGGTCTTTTTTTCTTTATTTATTAAAAATTCAAAGTTCTTCAATATTATTTTACAAATGTAAATAATTAAGGATTAAGGTAAATAATAAAGCCCTTAAACATCCCTGCAATCTTTCTATTTGTCCCATTGAATAAAATTGAGAGGTTTATTACTCTATATACCAAGATCAAAAGGGTGTTGGATATCTAAAGAAACCACACAGCTTTCATCATAATTTTCATGTTTTTCCTTTTAAAAATAAAAATTGTGGATAACCTTTGTTTCCCAAGTGGGAGAGACTATGATTTTTAACTTAATATCGGGCAACATAATCCTTAATTATTTGCATTTGTAATATAATATCAGAGTAGTTTGAATGTTTAAAAGATAAAGAGAGAAGACCAAATAACCCACTTATTGATTTGTGATTATTTTCTTCACTGGGCTTGGTAAACCTCATTTCATATGCATGGGTTACACTCTTGTATATATGGAGGAAGGCTTTGTGTAAAAACATAGTTTTTCTCCTTCTTCTTTTTTTTTTTTACACTTAGTATTCACACAATCTCTCCATGAGAGAGAGAGAGAGAGAGAGAGAGAGAGAGAGAGAGAGAGAGGCCCACACATAAAAGTTGACTGGAATAAGCTCGACCGGTAGTTTTCTTCTTCTTCACTGGTCTTTCCCTTTAATAAAAAAATATTTCTTAGTTATTTTCTTTTGATAATATTATTGTAAATAAGGAAAGATGCAACTGAATTTACACATACATATATATATATATATATAAAATTTCTAGACATTCATCTTATCAAGTTAGTAAATAAACAAGAATTTTTGTAGTTTACTTTCAAATTTTAGACGATTTGTTTTATTTGTATCCTATAACAAAATATCCTAATTTAACATAAACATTTGGAAGGGAAAAGTAAAATTATCCAAATCCTTTCATATTCCTTAAACAAATATACAAATCACCATCCAGTGCAAGCCAAAAACAACAACAACACACCCCCCCCCCCCCAAAAAAAAAAAAGGATACAACTTTATATAGATACAATAATTCAATTTTCAAATTGAAAATATAATGGTTTATTTTAGGTTATTAGGTGATTAAAATTATCAACAAATAACTAAGCAAATCTCTCAAAAGTAACTCAAGGAGATTGTTCAAACATCATCTATTGTTGACTTAGAAAGAAGCTTATGCATGATTGGGCGTGCTTTACACCTGGCCTCCAATGGCATGGCTTTAGGCATAGTGAGCCCACTACCTTCGTGTGTATCAACTTCTTCTGTGGTAACCCTTTCCCACTCAAAACTTTGAATCAACGAACCCAAAGTTAGGCTCATTGTACGTTGGGCGAGGCCCGCCCCAGGACAAGTCCTCCTCCCAATCCCAAATGGCATTAGCTTATGTCCTTCACTCTCACCATTTTCAAACCTCTCGGGCTTAAAACTAGTTGCATCATCCCACAACTTAGGATCTCTATGTATGGCCCATGCATTGACCAATAACATTGTGCCACTCGGTACATCATATCCTCCAATGGTGCAATCAGCGGAGGACATATGGGGTACTAACAATGGTGTTGCCGGATACAATCGAAGGGTTTCTGAGATAATACTCTGAAGGTAGTGTAATTTGGAAACATCTGATTCCTCAATCAATTTCTCTTCTCCAATTTGACTATCTATCTCATCTCTAGCTTTCTTCAATATATTAGGATGATTAAGTAAATTAGTCATTGCCCACTCTAATGTGATTGCTGATGTATCAGTCCCAGCAAGTAACAATACCTGTGCATTATATATGAGATGTTTAGAATAGAACAATAATATATTAAATAAAAATGGTTTGTTCATATGTTCTGCAACATTCAACCCGATAATGATGATATGTAACTAGTTAGTCTAATGTTACTGTGGATTTTTTTTTTTTCCACGAGACTTAGTAGGTCAATTTTTCGCACTAGATAGCAATGCCGATGAAGCTATTAAAGAAAAATAAAACAGATAATTGTGTAACTACTTTTAAGATGTAAGAATCAAACAAAACCATGATTTCCTAGTTTTCTCTATAAGAGATGAAGAATTATTGAGTGCACTTACCAATATAAGCCCCTTGATGATTTGGTCCGTGTAGTACTCTGGCTGTGATTTTTGCAAAGAAAGCATATGGTCAATCATAGTGTTACCCTCTTCCTCCTTATGCCTTTTCTCATCAATGAGTGCTTGCAAGAACTCATCCATCCTCTTGGAGAGACTCTTCAACTTCTTCTCCAAACCTCCATAATCCATCCACCGCAAGATGGACACAAACTCTGCTGGATTTGATGCCCCTCCGAACCCTGTTAACTCTTTAATTATCCGCCTAAACTGTCTCGCTTCTTCCTCGTCCTTCACGTCCTCACCGTACTTGTAGTACCGTTTCCCTGCCACCATTCTCATTATGTTATTAAATGTCATCTCCGATAGCATTGATTGTAGCTCCACCTTGGCGAAACCGTGGCAAGAGTTACTTGACAAGTTTCGTAGCAAGTGCTTGATCTCGTCACTTCGAATGCCTAAGAACTTGTTGAGGCGATTGTTTGAGAAGATTTCAAGGGTACTAATGCGGCGGAGGTTGCGCCAGTGATCGCCATATGGGGATTGTGCTAAGGTGGTGTTGTTGTAGGCAAGGTGCTTGCCTAATAGGAAGGGAGGACGGTTGGCTAATACTATGTCATTCTTTGTGAAGCATTCTTCAACTGCTGATGGAGATGAAACAATGACCACAAGTTGTGAACCAAATTTGAGTGAGAATATTTGACCATATTTTTGTGAGAGGGCATGGAAAGTACGATGGAATGGTTTTTTAATGATATGGAGATGACCTATAATTGGAAGAGAAGGTGGGCTAGGTAGTAGGTGTTTTGGTTGAGTAGTTCTTGTTTTGAGGATGAGCTTCAAGGCAACAAGAAAGCTGAGAAGAGTGAGACACAAATATAGTAAGATGGCTTCCATGTCTATTTTTATGATATTTTGATACGGAAATGATTTCTGATGCTCTGTGATTGAAGATGCATGTGATCACTGCATATTTATAGGGACTAGGTAGTTAGTGTTAGAAACTTAGAATATCATTTGATTTGTTTTAAAGGTAAATCACACGTTGACACACGACACTCTTCAAATGAGCAGAAATCAATTTTGTGTACACCACATTGAAGGCCACGTTTCCAATGATGAGGTGCCTTTTTGGACCAAAACGGACATAATAATGATGCCTATCCAGTGCCTCACGTCACTGACTGCGTATATTTGTTTCTCTCATTTGATTTGCGTCACCGAGTGCGTAGTCGCATTTGGCTTTGCATGCGTCGTAAGATACATAACGTGTGGATAAGAGGCAATAATAGTTGATGAGAAAATGACAGGACAACCGTGGCAGGTTAGATCCACTTTTATGTGAGATGGCGAAAATATGACACCCTCGTTATATGCCAAGAACCACGTAGAGGCATCGAAGAAAACGTGATGTTTTTTAACACCTTAAAGGAAATGGCATGGAAAGAGATTTTGGCTTCATGAAGTTTTAGGCTTTTCATTTTTTTTTTTTTTCTTATTTTTTAATTTATAATTTTCATGGAGTTCTCCACAGTCGTATTCTTTGACAAGTTCTGAAGTAAATTAGTCCAAATCTTCTAACCTTGTCTAGTGAGTCCCGCGGAGAACCGTAGTGGCTAAAGCTGAAGGAGACCGAGAAAAGAGGGACCTCCGCCAAAGAAGAGTTCTTTATAAATTATAATTGCGACCAACAATTACTATAACAAAAAATAAAAAACCATTACGACAGTCAAGATTAAGAATAAAAATAAAATCATCGTGTAAATAAACCCAAACCAAACAACCAAGTGGAAGATTTCTCGTCAAAAAGAATCACCCGTAATATATTAGTGAAAGTCTCATGCCTAGGCCTTAATCATGAATTATATATATATATATATATATATTAGAAATAATAACTAAATAAGTTATTATTACATAATTTTAGAAGTTGTTTCTAACAAAATAATGAATGATTATTATTATATAAAATGCATAATTTTGTATATTTGTCCTTATATATAATATCTCTAATTAGAATAATCAATAAAAAAATTTCTAATTATTCTTTTATAATTCCTTATGCATTAATGAAGAGGCTGATTTGAACTCAAGCAGTTAAATATTTTCTAACACTTGCATAAATAAAGTTATCCTAAAATAATTAATTACAAACTTAAGATTAAAAAATTAATTGTATTTGTACACCTAACAGAAATTTCATTTTTAAGTCTTATTTTGATATTTAAATCATCTATTTTAGTGTTGATTTTTTTCAAATGGTTAACACCCTAACTTATAAAACTTGAGCAACGTCTCTAATTATGTTGTGTTTTAGCCTTTAAGAACACAAGTATTAATATTACACATGAAAAAAAAAATCCAAATTTCAGAACTTTTTAAAAAGAATGAAAAAAAAAGATAAATAAAGATAGACTTATATTTGAATTCGGAATGAATCTAATTTAGCCAAATATTTTCTATGATCTAAAGAAATATAGAAGGAATTCTAAATTGAATTTAATCAGAATTTCGAAGAAATATTAGAGGAATTCCGCATACTAAGAAATTAACATAAAGTACAAACAAAATTTTAAAATATAAAAATAGATAAACATTGATAAAGTTTAACAATCAATAAGTAATAATAACTTGGAATCGAATTGCATTACAGCACATGAAAGACATATTTTGAACCAAATTTTTCGTAGTGATAGACAATTGAAAAAATCAAAACACCTACAAACTAAACACATAGAATATCCAAAACCTAAAACACACAAAATAGTTCAAAAGTTGATCATTTTAAAAATAAATAAATGAAAACCTTACCTAAATTTAAAATATTGTTAATTTTATCTCTTAATTTGAGAAAATATATCCTAACAATTAATAAAAAATTAATTTATTTATTAATATTGAGAGTAGTTGTTTATTAGGAAAAAAATTGTTCCAAAGGGAGAGAGTATTATATAAATTTATCAACTCCTATGAATCTATACAGCATATATATATCCTTCCATTACAAATACTTCTAAATAAGTTGCAACTTGAAAAAAACAGGAAAAAAAAAAAAAAAACATGGGGTGCAAGAGAGATTCTATGGAAAGACCATTGGTGAACATATACAAGGTTTGAAATCTTGATAATAGATTTTCAGTTGAAGTAGGATTTAAATTTCTAAAATTTAGATGCATGTTGCATGCCTTGTTAAAACACTTATTTGTTAGGGTCATATTTTCTATATAATTGGCTAATCATTTAACAAAACACACTTACTTGTAATTAGGTAGATCTAAGTTAGGTTTAATATATCATGAAGAATGTAGTTCAAACATATCAAGTGGTTTCTTTAAAAACATGAAGATTGATCCAAGAAACAAGTGAAGAAAAACTGATTCACTAAGTCTTGACAGAAGTTCGACATATACTGTAATCGAGGATTAATGAAGAAACTCGACACAAGCTCAATCTATCAAGATTTATGATTTCATAATTTTCAGATCTAAAATTCAGCCCATGATGACTTGTTTGATTAGGGTTTCTTTTCTCATAACGCTAATCATATATAAGGCTTATTTTAAAAGTCATCAAACACGGATACAGAGACCTAGAACTCATATACTCTATGTGAAGCTACTGCATTTGTATATCTTAAGGTTTTGTAATTAAGTGCTTCCTGATCTTTATTGTTGATAAAGTAAAAAACTTTGCAACTAACAATAATCAATCAAGTTGCTGGAGTTAGTCACATATTAGGATACATGCAAAGGAGTTACTCACAGATTGGAGATTTATGCAACAAATAAAAGAATGCTACTACAAGATCAAGTCCAATTGGCTATTAGAGTAAAGGTTAAATTGTAAGTTGGTATTTTGGGATAGGTCAGGGTAGTGGTAAGATTCTTTATACTTGTAACCACTTGATTATTGACTAATGGATTCTCGGGAGTGATAACCTTAAATTCACCCGTTGGGGTTTTTGCCTTGTGAGAGATTTTCTCCATTTGTTAACAAATCGTCATGTCAATCTATTCCTGCTACATATTAGTTATTTGGTGATTTGTTGGTACCTCTATGATTTTCAAGTAATTTGACATAATTAATCAACTTTGATAATTAAATTAATTAACTAGGTTTAATCTATTTGTTGTCTCTATCAACTGAAATTTAGATGCATGTTGCATATATTGGTAAAACTATTATTGTTATTTTATCTAAAGAAATCAATAAGAAAAAATAAGTTGTTGTCCTCTCTATCAAAGAAATTATTTTTATCTAAAATATTTTTGTAATTTGGTGAACCCAATTAGTGTAACCATGACTTTTAACCCTAATTTTAAATTATATATAGTATATGATTAGCTAAGACTTCTTGGAAAAAAAAATAAAAAATAAATAAAACCCAAGCCCAACATAATTTTTTTACTCTTCCTGGTTGTTTCTCCCCCACCATTTTTCATTTAATTTTTCTTTTCCTTATTATCCACACATTACCAATCTAGATTACAACTTGCCATGTCCTTCTTAATCTCTTTCAAATGGTTTTGGATGAAATCTTATCTCTTTTTGACACTATATGGGGATGAAAATGTGTTAAGCACCCAACCCCACCTAACTTGTGAGTCAGCTTCTACTCATTGTGTTCCAAGTCATAATCTCATTAAAGATATAGTTAACTTGTTATTCTGACTCACACACACTCTAGCATAGTCGTTGCAAGTCACAACTATGATGATCTCTCTCTCTCTCTCTCTCTCTCTCTCTCTCTCTCTCTCTCTCTCTCTCTCTCTCAGGAGACATTGGGTCATGGGTTTTCTGTGATGATCGTTGTGGACGGCTGTGATTTTTTTTTTGGATTAGTGGTAGGTTGTGGGTTATTGGTGGTGACAATGGATTTTGGGTTACAGGTTTTATGGTTGTGTTTAGGGCTGTGGATTTTGTGGGGCATCTCTTTCATTTCTATTCTTTTTCCTCTAATCTCACCAAACTTTCTCTTTATATTTTCTTTTTCCTTTGCTTGATCTATTTGTTTTTTCTTTGAATGGCCAAATCTTACCCTTGATGGGTCTTCTTTCTCACATCTCTTCCTCTTTGTTATTGGCTAGATTTGGGTTTGGCCAACGTTTTGTGGTGCATCAAATTCGGTAGGGTTAAGGACTTGGGTTTATACCAAAATATGTCTCAACCTCCTAGGCATCAATCTCACAAATTAAGTAAATAAAAAAATAAACAGGTGAAAACTTGATATATTTGCATCCTAAATACCAAAATATCCTAAGTTTACATAAAATATTACGAAATGAAATAGTGAAATTATCCAAAACCTTTCTTATTCCTTAAACATTGATATAAATACAAGCAAAAATAAAATAAAATAAAAAGAGATACAATATTTTATAGATAAAGTACAATTCGATTTTCAAACTGATTGTGTAATTATTGTAGCTTTTTTTTATTAAAAAATTATTATTTTGTATAAATAACTAAGCTAGTCACTTAAGGTAATAGTTCAAGCATTTTCAACTCATGTAGAACTTTATGGATGACTGGGCGTGCCTTACATTTAGCCTCCAATGGCACGGCTTTAGGCATAGTGATCCCATTACCTTCAGTCATGTCAACTTCTTCCTCAGTAACCCTTTCCCACTCAAAGCACTGAATCAATGATCCCAAAGTTAAGCTCACTGTACGTTGGGCAAGGCCAGCTCCAGGACAGGTTCTCCTCCCAATCCCAAATGGAATTAACTTATATGCTTCACCATCACCATTTTCAAACCTCTCAGGTTTAAAACTGGTGGCATCATCCCATACCTTAGGATCTCTATGTATGGCCCATGCATTGACCAATAACATTGTGCCACTTGGTACATCAAATTTGGAAACATCTGATTCCTCAATCAATTTCTCTTCTCCAATTTGACTATCTATCTCATCTCTAGCTTTCTTCAATATATTAGGATGATTAAGTAGATTAGTCATTGCCCACTCTAATGTGACTGCTGATGTATCAGTCCCAGCAAGTAACAATACCTGTGCATTATATACGAGGTCTTTAGAATAGAACAACAATATATTGAATAAAAATGGTGTGTTCATATGTTTTGCAACATTCAAGGACGATGATGATAATATGTAACTAGTTAGTCTAATGTTACTGTGGATTTTTTTTTTCCCGGAACTAAGAATGTCACTTTTTCGCACTAGATAGCAATGCCGATGAAGCTATTAAAGAAAAATAAAATAGATAATTGTGTAACTGCTTTTTAAGATGTAAGAATCAAACAAAACCATGATTTCCTAGTTTTCTCAATAAGAGATGAAGAATTATTGAGTGCACTTACCAATATAAGCCCCTTGATGATTTGGTCCGTGTAGTACTCCGGCTGTGATTTTTGCAAAGAAAGCATATGGTCAATCATAGTGTTACCCTCTCCCTCCTTACGTCTTTTCTCATCAATGAGTGCTTGCAAGAACTCATCCGTCCTCTTGGAGAGACTCTTCAACTTCTTCTCCAAACCTCCATAATCCATCCACCGCAAGATGGACACAAACTCTGCTGGATTTGATGCCCCTCCGAACCTTGTTAACTCTTTAATTATCCGCCTAAACTGTCTCGCTTCTTCCTCGTCCTTCACGTCTTCACCGTACTTGTAGTACCGTTTCCCTGCCACCATTCTCATTATGTTGTTAAATGTCATCTCCAATAGCATTGATTGTAGCTCCACCTTGGCGAAACCTTGGCAAGAGTTGTGTGACAAGTTTCGTAGCAAGTGCTTGATCTCGTCACTTCGAATGCCTAAGAACTTGTTGAGGCGATTGTTTGAGAAGATTTCAAGGGTACTAATGCGGCGGAGGTTGCGCCAGTGATCGCCATATGGGGATTGTACTAAGGTGGTGTTGTTGTAGGCAAGGTGCTTGCCTAATAGGAAGGGAGGACGGTTGGCTAATACTATGTCATTCTTTGTGAAGCATTCTTCAACTGCTGATGGGGATGAAACAATGACCACAAATTGTGAACCAAATTTGAGTGAGAATATTTGACCATATTTTTGTGAGAGGGCATGGAAAGTACGGTGGAATGGTTTTTTAATGAGATGTAGATGACCTATAATTGGAAGAGAAGGTGGGCTAGGTGGGAGGTGTTTTGGTCGAGTAGTTCTTGTTTTGAGGATGAGCTTGTAAGCAACAAGAAAGCTGAGAAGAGTGAGACACAAATATAGAAAGATGGCTTCCATGTCTATTTTTGATATTTTGATACTGAAATGATTCCTGATGCTCTGTGATTGAAGATGCACGTGATCACTGCATATTTATAGGGACTAGGCAGTAGGTAGTTAGTGTTAGAATATCATTTGTTTTAAAGGTAGATCACACGTTGACACACGACACTCTTCAAATGAGCAGAAATCAATTGTGTACGTGATCACGTTTTCAATGACAGTGACGACTATCCAGTGCCTCACGTCACTGACTGCGTATATTTGTTTCTCTCATTTGATTTGCGTCACCGAGTGCATAATCGCATTTAGCTTTGCATGCGTCATAAGATATATAATAATGTGTGGATAAGAGGCAACAATAGTTGATAAGAAAAGGACAGGACTGCCGTGGCAGGTTAGAAATAGAAAAAAGAGTCAGGAATTAAAGAGAGAAGATTCATTGCATACTTATTTTCTCGCCCAGTGTCTTAGGTGGCACTTGAGAAGGCAACGTGTCAAACTCTCTAGTCTCTAAAGTCTCTAGGATCTCACACATGTATCCTTATTAACACATGCAATATAGAGGAGGAAAAAAGTGGGGGATGAGAAAAGTATGTTTGTTTATTTTGATATTGTGATACTGATAATGGTATTGGTCGGTACTAATAAATAATGCTTTGTGATAATGTCTTCGAAGATGTGGTCTCTATATATATAGTATTTCTTTAAAAGGTAATTCACACATTGGCACACGACATTTTACATCGTGAAGCTTCTTCAGGGCCTTATTACATCAGTGACTGCGCATATTTGTGACTTTTATTTGATTTGCGTCACTGAGTACGTGTTACCGCAATAGGCTTTGCATGAACGATTATGTTTGGACAATAGCTGAAAAAGGAAGCACTTGTGACGGTACTGTATTTGTTTTACCATCATTTGACTTTCTCAATAGAAGTGTAAATTCGAGTTAGCGTGTCGAGTTCGTGTCGTGTCAATGTAAAAGTATTCAACTAAATGGCTCAATCCTAACCCGACCTACTTAATAATCGTATCATGATCCTTCAACCCTAACCCGACCTGTTAATAAGGCAGGTTGACTTGACCTAACCTATTTGACACACTTAATAAACAAGTTGTGTTAGGTTGACATGAACACAACCCATTTCAACCTGCATAATATTAAATATACATCCATCTAGAAATAATTTTTTTTAAATCCCAAAAGCAATGCATACACTTCAAGACTTCAACTCACATTCTTGTAATATTTAAAAGCAATACCCATCAGATCTAGTTTATAAACTATCTCAATAAACCCATTTTCAATATATATAGACGTGTCCAACACACACACACACACAAAACACGGCACAAGACAAAAGCTACAACCGTGACCTTAATCAACAATTAATATACCTCATATATTAATAACAGCATATGGGTTCAAAGTTTATAGAACAAAAGCATTACGTAGAAAAAATAAACACATGAGAGAGAGAGAGAGAGAGAGAGAGAGAGAGAGAGAGAGAGAGCAATAACCACTATAGAACAAAAGCATTACGTAGAAAAAATAAACACATGAGAGAGAGAGAGAGAGAGAGAGAGAGAGAGAGAGAGAGAGAGCAATAACCACTTTGAGACTTTGAGTTTGAGAATTGAGCGTGAAACTATAAGATAGTAGAGTGAGTAATACGGCTGAAATTATTAAAAAAAAAGAAAAAAGATATTTATAAGAAGGTTTAGAGATTTAGGGTTTTTAGGGTTTAGAGATCTAGGGTTTGTAAAGTTTCAATTTTCAATTATATCCCTTGTAAGTTTTTGTAATTACTCACTTTTCTTTTTAATTTAAAATATATGTTGGATATAAAAGGTATTTGACAAATCTAAAATGAAATAAATATTTATTTATTTGTTATACAAATTAAACGGGTTATGTTAAGTGGGTCATTTTGAGTTAACATAAATAAATTGGCATGTCAAACATGTCTATTACGGGTTACGCGGGTTGACCAGCTTATGACACGTTTCTTATCGTATTGCTTTTGGATTGGCCCGTTTATGACCCAAACCCATTAAGGCCTAATTCTAACCCGAAAAAACTCGTATCGGGTTCGTGTCGTGTTCGCGGGTTGGGTCGAGCATTGACAGCCCTATTTCTCGGGGGTTTAAAATAGAAAAGAATTGGGAATTAAGATTCAGATATATGCTGATTTATTTGCTGGTGTAGTGGCATAGGTGGTGGCTAGGAATCCAAAATAAAGTGACAAAGTCTCCAATCTCTAAACTAGTCTCAATATTATGAAGACTTTACAAACTCAGTAATTCTAGAGACACACAATTTTACAATAGACATGCAATTTTACAATTAATTGAACTGATTGATTGTAATAATAGGAAAAAAAATTGATAAGTTTAGGTAAAAGTAATTCAACTATTTAATTGAGTGGTGCTAACAATTATTTTAAATTATTTTTATTATATAAGTCTTATAAATTTATGCTCTGAATACCAAATACAAAATAAAGTGAAGGTAATTTAGAAATATTTTATTATGTTATCGATGTATACCACCCACCAATCATATTTATTATCAGATTGTAAGATTTTTCATAATAAAATTAATATCTATTTTAGTATGTTCTCTATTATATCAATGGTAGGAAAAATTTTCAAAATAATATACATTTAATATTAATTATTTAAATTGACTTTGCTTTAAATTTATTTGAAAAACTAGCCTTTTAAAATTGTGGTTTAAGAACAAAATTTTGTAATTAAAAATCAAGTTTTCAAAATAAGATTAATTCATTACTTTAATGTATTTTAGCTGTAAGCAGTTTTAAAAAACATGATTGTAACACTTAAAACTAGGGTTGTCCAATTGGTCGGATGACCCAACCAAACTAATCGGACTCACCCAACCTAAAGCCCAATAGATAGTTTTGGATAGCTAACTGAGTCAAATGTAGGTTTGTGCAATATAAAAATAAAAAATTCTGGGTCGGTTGGCAGTTTAGGGGGTTTGAAATTGTCAACCGACCAATAATAATAAATATAACGTTAGATTGTAATATTTTGTAATAAAATTAACAACAATTTTATTATTTTCCTTTATCTGAATGTTAGGCAAAATTTGTGAAATAATATACTCTTAATAATTATTATTTTAAGTGTAAAAAGAGATAGGCTTCATGAAGTTGACTTTTCATTTATTTTCTTATTTTTTTTCCTGTATAAGTTTCATGGAGTTCTCCACAGTCGTATTCATTGACAAGTTTCAAAGAAAATTGGTCCCAATCTTAACATTAACGTTAATACCAAAAGAGAAACAATCCATAAATTGTTTTTAAATTTTCCTTAAAGAAAAAAAGAAAAAGAAATTGAACGGTCAACGAGGACATGCTGAATTTGTTTAAAAGGTAAACCACTAAATCATTTTGCTGTTAGCTACTTAGCAAAGCTATTTTCTTTTCCTAATTTGAAAGGTAAACCACAAGATCAAAGGCTGCGCGTATTTGCTTTCTTTTTTTTGTTATTTCGTCATCAAGTACGTGATCGTGTTAGCTAAGCAAGGGTTTAAAGAATTACAATCCAATTGCCTAATTATTTGCTTGAACAGTGGCATACGTCGGTGGGAGATGCCGCAAGACATCTCTACGCTTTTTCCACTCTAATTTGATCGTCATATCCTTTACAGCATAGGTTCCCTGCCTCTTGCGGTAACAATTTGTTTGATTTTAAGACCTCTTACTCATCAACATTGGCAGAAGTAGGAGATAAGGTGTGTCGAACACTAAAATAAAACCTTCAATGTTGGATATATTGTCAATTGAGTTGTTAAAATAAATAAAGTAACTTTTTAAATTGCTAAAAACTATATTTTTTACATGTTTTATTGTGAATACTCTAAATACAAGTAAATTTATGTACAATATTTGTTTTACACATTTTTTTACAACTTGCTATTTCAGCAAGGTGTGATTAATAGATGAAAATGTGATGATATTAGTGGCCTATATTGCCACTAATCAAAACTTACTGCTTTAGTAACTTGTAAAAAGATTATATAAAAAAGAATGTGTATCCCTATTATCGTTGTCATGAAAAACATTGAATTATAGGCAATGCTTAAGAGCATTCACATCAATGCTTGTATAACAAAAATGTATAACATTTTAGCTAACCAAGCCAAAAATTCATACCTAATAGCTATTGTAAAGTTTTGTAAAAATACATTGTTGTTACAATAACTGTGTAAATTTACACTAACATTATTCATTTTGCATTATTTTTTATTTTTTATTTTTTACGTTGTAGAAGGCAAAAAATTAATTAACCCAATTACAATATACCATGTCAAAATTTAATGAGATATTCCAAATTTATGTGTCATTAAATTAATTAAATCAAATGAGGACATGTGAAATCCAAGATGATATCACATTGGCAAATGAAAATTTTCCACATGTCTTTGGCCCACAAAATAAAGATAAATTTCTTATTCAGAATTAATGGATAATTATTTTTACTAAAAAAAATAGAGACAATTATCTACAAGTAATAAATCCTAGTGGGACTCTTTGTTTGATTATTCTCTTTATCAACATAAATTGAAAAAAATAGAGATAATTATCTACATGCAACAAGTCCTAGGGGTCTCTCTGACTTTGGGACAATCAAAATCCACTACTTATCCTCAAGTATATCAATTTAAAGTGGAATTCATTCTCTGAAGCCACTATAAATAGAGGGCGCCCCCTCATAAATGTCATCCAAAATTTCTAGACATCAACATTCTGGAGAAATTTTGCCTTAAAAACACTTAAAAACATTCAAAGAAATTCATTCAAATCACTCTTCCAAGACTCAAAGTTCTATTGGAATCAAACTCAAAAGCCTCCACAAACTTCAAAAAGCCCTAAATCATTGAAGCTCAATGGATCAAGCCTCCAAAGCTCCAAAGAATTTCCATCCAAAAGCCTTTGTGTTTGAAAAATCTTCAAAAAAACACTTGAAGAACAACAAATCTCTAACAAGCTCAAAACCAAAGATTTATTGTGAAGACCACTCGGTCTATCTATCTATCTTCCAACCAAAGTGAAGAAGATCTCACGACTGAACCAAGATTAAAAGAAGATAGATTCAGATGATTATTCTATTGTATTAAAATCCAAATACATAGAATTGTACTTACAAATTCATCAATGAAAATTACATTTGTGAAACTATTTCAATTGTTTGATTTCCAAACTTGATAATTTTGGGTTCACATAAATATTAATAGTTGTGAATCTAATTTTTATAAGTTCATAAATTAATGTCATTTTTTTTTTCTAATTTGATGATTAGTTTGAGCTTGCCAAGTGTTCGAAATAAAGTTAAATGAACAATACTAAACTTTTAATACTTGGCTTGCCTTATAGGAAAATTCAGCTAACAAGCCCCAATATCACACTACAAACTCAATATGTACCCCAACTATGTATTCTTTTGTCCTCTGTTACACTACACATCCATCAAACCCATTCTTTTGTCATTTTGGTATCAGATGTAAATAAATCAAGTAGTTCATAATTTGAAACTTAACTATGAAAACACTGGTTTATTTTCTAAATTTGTGAGATGGAAGTGTAGAAATTTGAGACATATTTTGGGATAAAATATTTCTTTTTCTTTTTTTTTTTTTAATAAATGATACGCATCTTGAATTTGACTTTTATATTAGATTCAGTTGCGTCTTTCCTTATTTACAATAATATTATCCAAAGAAAATGAGAAATTTTTTTTTATATTTTTAATGGAAAGGCAATGGTGAAGAAGAAGAAAACTACCAATTGAGCTTATTCTAGTCAACTTTTATCTGTGGTCAATCTTCTCACTGGTCCCTTCTCTCTTTTTCTCTTTCTCATGGAGAGATTGTGACTACTAAGTGCAAAAATAGGAGAACAACTCTATTATTACACAAATCCTTGCTCCATATAGGATTGTAACCCTTACACATGAATTCAAGTGTACCAAGTCCAACAACAAAAATAATCACAAACCAATAAGTGAGTTATTTGGTCTTTTTTCTTTATTTATTAAAAATTCAATATTATTTGACAAATGTAAATAATTAAGGACTAAGGTAAATAATAAAGCCATTAAACATCCCTACAATCTTTCTACTTGTCCCATTGAATAAAATTGAGAGGTTTATTACTCCATATACCAAGATCAAAAGGGTGTTGGATATCTATTGAAACCGCATAGCTTTCATCCTAATTTTCATGTTTTTCTTTCTTTCTTTCTTTTTTAAATTGAGAATAACCTATGTTTCCCAAGTGGGAGAGACTATGGTTTTTAACTTAATGTCAGGCAACATAATCCTTAATTATTTGCATTTGTAATATAATATCGAAGTAGTTTGAATGTTTAAATGATAAAGAGAGAAGACCAAATAACCCACTTATTGATTTGTGATTATTTTCTTCATTGGGCTTGGTACACCTCATTTCATGTGTATGAGTTACACTCTTGTATATATATATATATGGAGGAAGGCTTTGTGTAAAAACATAGTTTTTCCCCTTTTTCTACACTTAGTAGTCACACAGTCTATCCATGAGAGAGAGAGAGAGAGAGAGAGAGAGAGAGAGAGAGCTTAGCCAAAAAAAGGAACAGTAGAGAAGATAGGCCCACACATAAAAGTTGGCTGGAATAAGCTTGACCGGTAGTTTTCTTCTTCTTCACTTGTCTTTCCCTTTAAAAAAAATCTTAGTTATTTTCTTTTGATTATATTATTGTAAATAAGGAAAGATACAACTGAATTTATATATATATATATATATCTCAAATTTCTAGACATTCATCTTATCAATTTAGTAAATAAACAAGCATTTTTGCAGTTTACTTTCAAATTTTAGACAATTTGTTTTATTTATATCCTATAACAAAATATCCTAATTTAACATAAAAATTTGGAACGGAAAAGTAAAATTATCCGAATCCTTTCTTATTCCTTAAACAAATATACAAATCGCCATCAAGTACAAGCCAAAAACAACAACACCACACCCCAAAAAAAAAAAAAGATTCAACTTTATATAGATACAATAATTCAGTTTTCAAATTGAATATGTAATGGTTTATTTTAGGTTATTAAGTGATTAAAATTATCAACAAATAACTAAGCAAGTCTCTCAAAAGTAACTCAAGGAGATCATTCAAACATCATCTGTCGTTGACTTAGAAAGAAGCTTATGCATGATTGGGCGTGCTTTACACATGGCCTCCAATGGTATGGCTTTAGGCATAGTGATCCCACTACCTTCTTGTATATCAACTTCTTCTGTTGTAACCCTTTCCCACTCAAAACTTTGAATCAACGAACCCAAAGTCAGGCTCACTGTACGTTGGGCAAGGCCCGCCCCAGGACAAGTCCTCCTCCCAATCCCAAATGGCATTAGCTTATGTCCTTCACTCTCACCATTTTCAAACCTCTCAGGCTTAAAACTAGTTGCATCATCCCACACCTTAGGATCTCTATGTATGGCCCATGCATTGACCAATAACATTGTGCCACTTGGTACATCATATCCTCCAATGGTGCAATCAGCAGAGGATATATGGGGTACTAACAATGGTGCTGCCGGATACAATCGAAGAGTTTCTGAGATTATACTCTGAAGGTAGTGTAATTTGGAAACATCTGATTCCTCAATCAATTTCTCTTCTCCAATTTGACCATCTATCTCATCTCTAGCTTTCTTCAATATATTAGGATGATTAAGTAGATTAGTCATTGCCCACTCTAATGTAACTGCTGATGTATCAGTCCCAGCGAGTAACAATACCTGTGCATTATATACGAGGTCTTTAGAATAGAACAACAATATATTAAATAAAAATGGTTTGTTCATATGTTCTGCAACATTCAAGGACGATGATGATAATATGTAACTAGTTAGTCTAATGTTACTGTGGATTTTTTTTTTTCCCGGGACTAAGAATGTCACTTTTTCGCACTAGATAGCAATGCCAATGAAGCTATTAAAGAAAAATAAAACAGATAATTGTGTAACTACTTTTTAAGATGTAAGAATCAAACAAAACCATGATTTCCTAGTTTTCTCAATATTTGATGAAGAATTATTGAGTGCACTTACCAATATAATCCCTTTGATGATTTGGTCCGTGTAGTACTCTGGCTGTGATTTTTGCAAAGAAAGCATATGGTCAATCATAGTGTTACCCTCTCCCTCCTTATGTCTTTTCTCATCAATGAGTGCTTGCAAGAACTCATCCGTCCTTTTAGAGAGACTCTTCAACTTCTTCTCCAAACCTCCATAATCCATCCACCGCAAGATGGACACAAACTCTGCTGGATTTGATGCCCCTCCGAAACTTGTTAACTCTTTAATTATCCGCCTAAACTGTCTCACTTCTTCCTCGTCCTTCACGTCCTCATCGTACCCGTAGTACCGTTTCCCTGCCACCATTCTCATTATGTTGTTAAATGTCATCTCCAATAGCATTGATTGTAGCTCCACCTTGGCGAAACCGTGGCAAGAATTGCGTGACAAGTTTCGTAGCAAGTGCTTGATCTCGTCACTTCGAATGCCTAAGAACTTGTTGAGGCGATTGTTTGAGAAGATTTCAAGGGTACTAATGCGGCGGAGGTTGCGCCAGTGATCACCATATGGGGATTGTACTAAGGTGGTGTTGTTGTAGTGAAGGTGCTTGCCTAATAGGAAGGGAGGACGGTTGGCTAATACTACATCATTCTTTGTGAAGCATTCTTCAACTGCTGATGGGGATGAAACAATGATCACAAATTGTGAACCAAATTTGAGTGAGAATATTTGACCATATTTTTGTGAGAGGGCATGGAAAGTACGGTGGAATGGTTTTTCAATGAGATGGAGATGACCTATAATTGGAAGAGAAGGTGGGCTAGGTGGGAGGTGTTTTGGTCGAGTAGTTCTTGTTTTGAGGATGAGCTTGAAAGCAACAAGAAAGCTGAGAAGAGTGAGACACAAATATAGAAAGATGGCTTCCATGTCTATTTTTATGATATTTTGATACTGAAATGATTTCTGATACTCTGTGATTGAAGATGCATGTGATCACTGCAAATTTATAGGGACTAGGTAGTAGGTAGTTTTTCAAAAAAGGTTGTAGGTAGTTAGTGTTGGAATATCATTTGTTTTAAAGATAAATCACACGTTGACATACGACACTCTTCAAATGAGCAGAAATCAATTTTGTGTACACCACATAGGTGATCACGTTTTCAATGACAGTGATGACTGTCCAGTGCCTCACGTCACTGACTGCGTATGCTTGTTTCTCTCATTTGATTTGCGTCACCGAGTGCATTATCACATTTAGCTTTGCATGCGTCATAAGATATATAATGTGTGGATAAGAGGCAACAATAGTTGATAAGAAAAAGACAAGACTTGCATTCTTTTTTCTTTTTTCTTTTTTTTTTCTTTTTTTTTGCGTAAATACATTTTTAATCTCTATATTTTGGGGTCATTTTTATTTTGATCTCTACATTTTTATTTTACTATTTTTAGTCCTTAATCCAATTAACGCATGTCATATCAGTCCTTGCCGTCAACCAACTAACAGAAAAAGCTAACGTGGCTGACGGCACTATTAAAATAATAATAATAAAAATTTATTTTAATATTAAAAAATACCAAATCAACATTTAAATTAAAAATTAATTTTAATTAAATAAATAAAATTAAAAACAGAATTAAAAACTAAAAATAACATGAATTAAAATTTAAGATTGTCTTGAACAAGAACAATAAAAACACAAACCTAAATTTAAGAACAACAACAAAATTTCCTTTATTTGACATTTTTTTTGTTTTTGTTTTTTCCTTAAAAAACAAACACAAGATTAAGCAAGAACAAATTCAGATATAAGAACACACACCCAAAAATTAAAAAACCTCAAAATTATAATTTTCTCAAACCCAGCAAAATCATTAAATCCCAAAATACCAAATCAATCCAAAAAATACAACACACCCCATCCAAACAAAAAAAAAATCTCAAACTAAGAAAAAACCATCTCAAGTAATTTTAACCCAGCAAACCCACCTCACTCTCAAAAACCCAAACTAAAAACAACAAAAACAAAAAACATAAAAATCAAAATCAAAACGCTAACTCTAAAACACTATGAAGATTTTTCTGATTCTCTCATTAGCTTCAATCTTCTGCTTTTCTCAAAGCAATTCCATTGAAGGCGATGTGATGTGCTTGCAAGGCGTGAAGAACTCTCTCTCCGACCCGGCCAACAAACTGAGTTCATGGACCTTCACGAACTCGTCCGTCGCTTCAATCTGCAAGCTCCAAGGAGTTGTGTGCTGGAACGAGAAGAAGAACCGGCTCATCAACCTTCAACTTCCGACGATGCAGCTTTCCGGCGAGGTTCCAGAGAGTCTGAAGTATTGCCGGAGCCTCCAAACCCTATATCTCTCCAACAACTCCATCTCCGGTCCAATCCCTTCTCAAATCTGTAACTGGTTGCCACGTGTCTCCTCGTAGATCAGACCGCTGATACGCTTCGCTCCACCCCTGCGAGCCAAACGACGAATCGCAGGCTTCGTGATCCCCTAGATCTGGGGTTTGTGGACCCATTTTTGCTCTTTGATTTTTCTGTAGGTTTGGATTGTGGTTTCTGTACTTTGGGTTTTTGATTTTCTCTAAGTTGACTTCTCGTGCCTGGGTTTTGATTTCTATGTTCTTTAGGGCTGGATTTCTATGTTCTTCTCGGGATTGTGTCAATCTTCGTTTTCCTGTGGTTGCTTTTGTTCATGCTCTTTGATTTGGTGATGTTCATTTTTTATTTTTATTTTTTTCCTGTAGGTTTGATGTTCATGTTCTTTTATTCTGGGTTTGCTCTTTAGGTTTATTTCTTGACGTAAGAAGGACAAGTTCCTATGTTCTCTTATGATCTCATATTCTTAGATCTTATTTCATGTAATTTTTTGTTTTTAATTTTTTTATTTAATTAAAATTAATTTAAATGCTGATGTAAATTTTTTAATGCCAAAATAAATTTTTTTATTATTATTTTAATAGTTCCGTCAGCCACGATAGTTTTTTCTGTTAGTTGGCTCACGGCACTATCTGTTAGTTGGCTCACGGCAAAGATTGATATGACACGCACTAATTGGTTTAAAGACTAAAGGTGATAAAATGAAAATGTAGAGACCAAAATAGAAATAATCTCAAAACGTAAAGACGAAAAGTGCATTTACGCCTATTTTTTTTCTCAGCCAGTGTCTTAGGTGCCAGTTGAGAAGGCAACGTGTCAAACTCTCTAGTCTCTAAATTCACTAGGATCTCAGACATGTATCCTTATTATGATATCCACCTCTACGGAAAGGGAGAAAATATACATCCAATGTATAGTGTATTTTCTCCACTTTTTAGAGGTATAAGTCATTTGGACTATACATTTACAATACATAAATTGTTTTACAAAGACATTACAAGATTGACATTTTATGTTATAAAGTGAAGCTTATGGTTAATATAAATTTTATTATATAAGTTTTATAAATTTATATGTTGAATTTCAAATATAAAACTTTAAAAAAAATACATTTAAAAAATTTATTTATCTTGTAATTGATGCATAACATCCATCAAATATATTTATTATCATGTCAATTTGTAAGATGTTTTGAAATAAAATTAATATAAATTTTAGTATTTTCTTTTATATAAATGTTATCACAAGCCAAGAGTCGTATAACTCAACTGATTAATAATTCTGTAATTCCAAATAGAAATTTTTGGGTTCCAAATTGACCACAGTTAGTTAATTCAATTACTCAAGTTGATTAATTAATCAAATTACATGTAAATCAAATTAACGTACGATCAAATCACCAAACTAAACAGATTGCAATGGAAATTAAGTTTTTTAAACACTCAATTTTGCACTCATAATTTAATCTTTGAAGATGACTGAAATAACCATTCTGAATACTCAAAAATCATATTTTCATTTCATGCATTAAATCATTCATCACATATCATAAAAATGATCTTGAGACTTCGACGATTGCGACAATATGCCCGATTCCCAAATCGGACCGTTAAATTGAAAAATATCACAAGATCAAGTTTTTACAATCTACATACATCATATGTGGGTGAAGCTAGTCACGTGTGATTAATTGAAATTAATTCCGATTGGTCAACAATTAAAATTAATCAATTAATTTACGTGATTGGCTGATGGATTTGATCAAAGTTGCATAAGAATAAAATAGACAATTAGATAATAAGGGAGTTGTTGATAATTGAGTTTTTTAAATTAATTATCTTTCAGATAATAATTATTTTAAGGACCTAATTATCAAATTAAAAGAGATATATTTTAGAATGCAAGTTTAAAATACATCCAAGTACAATTATTGACTCAGAAAATCCCTAAAAAAGAGTCCAAGTCAAACCAAAAGAGGAGAATGGGCCTAACACTCAAGAGTGCCGATCAACACTCTAGGAGTGCCAATCGGCACATGGTGAAGTGCCAATTGGCACTTCCACAGTGCTGATTGGCACAACCTCGAGGCTCGGTATAGAAACTTTTAGATCAAGCTAAAACAAATCAGATTTGATTTTTCAAGGATAAAATTCAACCTAACCCGGGCCTGTTGATTTTCTAAGCAATCCTAGCTTATTTTTTAAGCACAACACCTCTATAAATATAGAATTAAAATAAAAAATAAGCACCCCTCTACTTTTGACGTAAAATAAATTCTGGAAGTTCAACTTTAGGACATTCTTTTCTGTTAAGTACAATCTCTTTAAAACTTAGAGAGACTCACCTTCTCTCTAACTCTAAAGCAATTTCCCCATTCCCTTGCAAAATTCATTGATGCATGTAAGTTTCCATCTTTTTATTTACATGTCCATGTAACCAATTCAATTCTCCATGCCTTCCCTAACATGTTCTTTCTATTGTTTGTTTTGATTTTTTTTTCTTTCTAGTGATTACATGATGAATGTATGTTTATGTGTATGTGTTTTGTTCATGTATTTAGGTAATGCATATGATTAAATCTTAGATCTATATCTTTATATAAAACAAAATCAAATGTAAATTTATTTTTTCAAAACCTGTTTCTTTATGTAAGACAAAACCAGACTTGAATTTATTTTCAAAACCTTATTCTTTTCTTAAAACAAAAATCAAATCTGAATTTATTTTCAAAACTCCATTCTTTTTCTTAAAAAAATCATATCTGAATTAATTTTCAAAAACCTTATTGTTTTCCTAAATCAAAAATCAGATCTGAATTAATTTTCAAAATCTTATTGTTTTCCTAAAACAAAAATCAGATCTGAATTTATTTTTAAAATCTCCATTATTTTCGGAACCAAAAAATCATATTTGAATTGATGTTTAAAACCTCTTCTATTTTCTAAATACAAAAATCAGATCTGAAATTTTAATTTAAAAATTCTTTCTTTCTTATTTGGAAAAATCAGATTTACAATTTCTTTTAAAACTCATTCTGTTTCTTAATTAAGTAATCAGATTTGAATTTTCCTCTTGGAGGTTCATTCTGTTATTTAATTAAGAAATCAGGTTTGATAACTCTTTTTAAAAATCCATTCTTGCGATTTAAAAAATCAGATCTAAAATTTTTTATCAAAAATTCAATTTGCTTGTTAATAGATTTGTAACTTCTCTTAAAAAATCCTTTTTAGATGTGATTTCTCCTTGCATATATGTAATAGATCTAGTATTTTGCAAATTAACCAACCATTGATCTAGGAAAATTGACACAATCATTTTTTTTAATGGGTATTTAAAAGGTCATTTAAAATTCTAGAAGACCAGACTTTGTTTGGGTAGGATGGGTGTCCAACACCTTCCCCTCTCGTAACCTAGCCCCTGGATTTGAGATTCTTAGATTCGTTGAAGAGTGTCTTGTTTTCTTTTGGGTAGATTGTAAATAGGAAACAAGGCCTTGTATTTTTTTTTTTTTACTAGATTGTAACTAAAAAACAAAGCCATGTATATTTCTTTCTATCAAGTTGTATTTATTTCAAATTAATGAGAATGTGTATTATTCAAGACATTTTGTAATCTTTTGTATAGTTTTCTTATTTTACATATAAAATAAGTGGCAACTCCATATGATCCTGAAAAGGGAAGGTGTCGATGCCTAAACACTTTTCTGAGAGCTAGTCCAATCTTTCACAGTAGCGACTTTATTAGGGACGTTGAGGGCTAAGCTTCACATTAGACTTTAAATGACCAATTAAATACCCTTGTGTTTGTATGATATTTTTTGCTTGTATAATACTGCTTATGTTTGTATGATATTTGACAAGACTAACGAACTCAACTTCCTCAAACGATCTCATCAAATGTACTCGTCCACCTCAGCATGACACGGACGAACACAGGAAAGCCATTAATAAGAGCATTTAATACCTTGGACAGTTACCAAACAGTTGGCAGACCATTGGAGCCTCATCAAAACCCATATTCATGAGCCCTGAGGCATTACAAAAAAGGCACTAAAGCCACAATTAAGGCCCCCAACGGCTAGGAACCATGAAGCTGTATATATACACTCTGATCAGAGACAAACCAGGTATATAGACTCACCCAAAAGTATTCATAGATACTCGGATATTCAATACTCTCTTATTATTTTCTCAAAACTTCTATATACTGACTTTGGCATCAAATGCGTGGTGGCAGGCACCACACCGATGACCATCTTAAGGGAGCCATTGTCCTACATTTGTAGAGATAATGACGAGGACCCAGCTCCATCTGGACGAACCTACAAGACTGACGATTTGCACTTCATCAGTTTGGCGCCATCTGTGGGGACGACATTTTTGCACTTAGGTTCGAAAGCGTAGTCTCCAATCAATTCCTAAATTCAGATGGAGTCTAACCAGGATCCTACAACATTAGCCCTACAAATCGAAGCACTTACAACTAGCATGGAAGAACTTACTAGACAAAATTAGGAGATGAGACTGCGACTTCAACAGGAGGAAGACAGGTCCAGGGCCAATCAGGAAGACAAGGGAGATAGTTAGAGAAGGAGTGACCGTCGAAGGCCAACCACTCTAGACAGACCTAGCTCAAATCTTCTTCGAGAGATGAAGAAGGAGATGGATGAGCTTAGGAATGCTATTAAAGGGAAAATAGATCAAAACCTGGATAGAATGGTCAGGACGACGGATCCACCCTTTAAGGTAGCGGTTCTGGAATGCCCTGTACCATCAAAGTTTTGCCTGCCTCAGCTTGAGCCGTTTGATGAACACAAGGACCCCCTAGACCACCTCAACACTTTCAAGACAACACTAGGTCTCCAACAACCCCCTAACGAGATATTGTATCGCTCGTTCCCCACCACTCTCAAAGGAGCTACGAGGGAATGGTTCATGAAGTTACCAACATCGTCCATTGATAGCTTCGAGCAGTTGAGCAGTACTTTTCTACGTCACTTCATTGGAGGACAGCGCCCGAGGAGGCTAGTAGACCACTTACTCACTATCAAGTAGGGAGAGAAGGAGACCCTGAGGTCATACGTAAAGCGTTTCACTTGGGAAACTTCGGAGGTAGACGAAGCTGATGACAAGGTGTAGCTAACAATCTTTAAAGCAGGATTGAAGTCCAGGGAGTTCGTGGTCTCACTCATAAAAAATCCTCCAAAAACAATGGCAAAATGCTCTTAAAGGCACAGAAATACATGAATGCTGAGGATGCCTTGGCTACGATAAAAGGCGAAGAGAAAACCAACGAGAAAGGAAGGAAATAAGACAACCGTAGAGGACAAAAAAAGGAGCGCTCGAATCGTCAGACTAAAGATGGGGGGTAAAAAGAAAGATGAAAAAGCTCATCAGACGGTAAAATTTACTCTCTTAGTTATGCCTGTTGACAAAATTTTGGCACAGATTAAAGATGAAGACTATCTCAAATGGCCTAGGTCATTACATTCGTCACCCAACGTACGTGATAAGAAGAAGTATTTTCGTTTCCACAAAGATCACGGCCATTACATAAAGGATTGTAGAGATCTGAAGGAGCAGATAGAAGAGCTCATATGAAAAGGGAAATTGCAAAGATTTGTGAAGAAAGGGGAGCACAATAGGTCTAGGGACGATGACAAGGACAAGTGTGAAGCCTGACCAAGGGATAAGGACCGTACACCTCAACGTCCGCTAAGCATGATCGGGTAGATAAAGACAATCACAGGCAGGCCATCCACAGGAGGGTCATTCAAGTCCCTCAAGAAGTCATATCAGAGGTAAGTGAACAGCGTCCACATGATGCCCCCGATGAAACAGAGACGAACGGACAGGGACATGTTTTTCTCTAAAGAAGATGCCAGAAGGGTATAGCAACCTCATGATGACCCCTTAGTCATAATGCTCACAATAGAAGGATTCAATACCAGGAGAATCCTCGTGGATAATGGCAACTCTGGGGATATCATCTACCTCTCTGCTTTTTAGCAGCTGAAACTAGATCCAGGAAGGTTGCGCCCATTTGACTCTCCCCTCATCAGCTTTAATGGAGACAGGGTGCATCCCAAAGGCATAGTGACACTGACAGTCACGGTGGGGACTCACCCGAAGCAGCTGACTCGTCAATTGGACTTATTGGTGGTAGACTATCCCTCATCTTACAATGTGATCACCGGAAGGCCCACACTCAACCGTTGGAAAGCAGCCATGTCCACCTGTTGCTTAAAGGTAAAGTTCCCAACAGAAAACGATGTGGGCGAGGTAAAAGGAGATTAAGTACTAGTCAGGGAATGCTACCAGGCCATGTTAGCTGCAAAAGAAAATCATATGTGGATGATCGAGGAGAAGGAAAAAGATAAAGTGGAAGCCCTGGAGACAGTGGAATTGGTTGAAGGAGAAACAGGAAGGACGACCAAAATAGGGACAACATTGAGCCCAGAGATGAGGATGAGACTCATCCAGTTCCTTAAAGAGAACCTAGATGTCTTTGCATGGAGTCACGAGGACATGCCAGGTATATCCCCAAAGGTCATCCAACACAGGCTAAATGCAAATCCCGAGAAGAAGCCCGTCCAGCAGACACGATGGGTTTTCGCTCCAAAACAGAATCAAGCAATTACAAACAAGGTTAACAAGCTGTTGTCAACAGGCTTTATTTGAAAAGTCTACTACCCAGATTGGCTCGCCAATGTTGTCCTAGTGAAGAAAGCTAACGGAAAATGGAGAATGTGCGTGGATTTCACAGACCTAAACAAAGCTTGCCCAAAAGATAGTTTCCCTCTGCCAAGAACAGACCAGCTAGTGGAATCCATAGTAGGACATAAACTACTGACGTTCGTGAATGCATTCTCAGGATATAATCAGATAAAGATGGCTGAAAAAGACCAAAAGAAAACTGCTTTCATCATGAGCCAAAAGCTCTATTGCTATAAGGTAATGCCCTTTAGACTAAAGAATGTAGGAGCAAGCTACCATAGGTTAGTGAATAAAATGTTTAGCAAGCAGATTGGAAGAAATATGGAGGTATATGTGGATGACATGCTCGTCAAGAGTAAAAAAGAGATTGTTCATCTGGACGAACTCAAAAAAACGTTTGCCACACTCAGACAGTACCAGATGCAGTTGAACCCCAGTAAATGTGCATTTGGAGTAGCCTCAGGGAAGTTCTTAGGGTTCATGGTGTCCCAAATAGGAGATAGAAGCAAACCCAGAGAAGGTGCGAGCCATACTCGACATGACATCACCAATGATCGTCAAGGAAGTCCAGAAGCTCACAGGAATGATAGTGGCACTCAATAGGTTCATCTCTAGAGCAACAAACAAATGCTTACCCTTCTTCAAGACATTGAAGCAAGCTTTTGCTTGGACTGACGAATATGAGATAGCTTTTCAAGAACTCAAGCACTACTTAAGCAATCCACCCCTCCTAAGTCCATCCAAGGAAGGGGAAAACTTGTATTTGTATCTAGTAGTATCAGCCACAGCCGTGAGTGCAGCCTTGGTTCGAAAAGAGGACAGGAAATAGCTCCTAGTCTACTATGTTAGCGAAACTTTCCAAGGGGCAAAAGCCAAGTACTCGAGGATTGAGAAGATTGCATTCACATTAATAGTAGCTTCGTGTAAGCTACAACCATATTTTTAGGCGAACCCCATCTTAGTAATGATGAACCAACCAATTAAGAAGTCCATGAACAAGCCCGAGGCAGCAGGGAGAATGGTCCAATGGGCCATCAAGCTTAGCTAATTCAACATTGAGTACCACCCCAAGATGGCTATTAAAGCACAAGCATTGGCGAATTTCATCGCCAAGTTTACCATCCCAGATGAGGACAGCCTCCCTAACGAAGCAGAACGATAGACAATACAAACTGATGGTTCATCAGCCCAAAAGAGGGGAGGAATAGGGGTCGTCATCATCACCCCTAATGGAGAAATGCTTAAATATGAAGTTCAGCTAAAATTCCCGGCCACCAATAATAAAGTCGAGTACAAAGGAATATTGACAGGGCTAAGGATCGAAAAAGCTGTAGGAGCTAAAAACTTGCTCCTCCAGAGTGATTTTAACCTGGTAATAGGACAGATAAAGGAGGAATATGAAGCAAATGAGGAGAGAATGCAAAAATACCTCAGGCTGAGGAAGCACTTAACACAGGAGTTTGATAGGGTGGAATTCGAGCAGATCCCCAGAAGCCAAAACATGATAGCAAATGAGATCACAAAGCTAGCATCAGCGGAAGAAAGATCAATGAGCATGGGCTTAGAGATGGAAGTCCAAAAACACCCCAGCATTAAAGAAATCTCTACATTTGCAATCTAAAGTACAAAAATTAATTTAAGCCCTAAATATTTCTCTTAAAAATATTAAGAAATGCTAATTCCTAGCCAAATCTTATAGGAATATTAATTCTATTGAAAGCTTCCTCAATCCCAATTATGCAACCAGCGGATGTGGCCTTTTTTTTTTTTTTTTTTCCATCTGCCGACAACCTAGCCTTGGAGGTAGAAGAGCAGTGGAGGAGAAAGAAAGATAGAGAAACGTGTAATGGAGGAGAAAGAGAGAGATGTATACCTTTTTTTAGATTTAAAGATAGGTATAGAATGTAATAAATAAGGGATAATTAATGAAATCCTAATAAAAATATTATGAATAATAAGTGTCTTTTTTTACCGTTGAATTTACTTAAATCTAATGATTTAGAAAATGTGTAATTCTAAAGAGTTACACTAGGTATAACTTAAACCCATCTCTCTCTCTCTCTCTCTCTCTCTCTCTCTCTCTCTCTCTCTCTCTCTCTCTCTCTCTCTCTAAAACACCTGGAAAAAAAAAAAAAAAAAAAAAAGAGTGAAGCTTTTGTTGAGCCCAACACTGAGTAAAATTTTACTTTTCAACTTTTAATTGTTTTTTTTTTCTTTATAATGAATATAGACAGTTATTAGGTATTATTGGGTTTAAGTTATGATGGTTGGAACTTGGGAGTAGGAACATTGATTTAAAGTTTTAAACACGATTGCCAAGAACTATGTAGTTTAATTGACATATCTTTATGTGGGGCCAGAAAATCGGGTAGCCTCGGCCCACTTCAACCCAGGCCCAAATGGCCCACGCCGAGGTCGGGTGATGGGTCTGAGGATGACCCTATCCTCGGTCGTCCGAGACCTCAGTACGAAGAAGGGGCAAGCCCTGGGCGAACTGTCACTTTGGCATTGAATACGCTCACCTAACCCTTCTGGCCGCATTAATGGGAATGTAACCCCTTGACAGGGCGACATCGATTAGGGTGAACCACTTGAGCACGGATATGACCGTTGATGGGACAGACGATCAGGAGGGAAGCCAATGGATGATCAACAGGAGGAGGAAGAAAGGGATATATAAGAAAGGTGAGCAAAATGTAAAGGGGGTTCCTTTGGGGAGTTTTTGGATGAGGGGGAAGGGAAAACCTCCTTGGCCAATGGCCGAGGAGCATCCCCCAGTTGTAAATTGTTCTAAGTATTTTTCAATAAAAGAAAGAAAAGAGTTCATGCTTCGTAAACGTCGGCCAGCGCCTAAACCTTCGATCCACTCTCTACAAATTCATTGTTCTGGGTTCGTTGGGCCTTTAACCCATATCCTTTGGGCTTGGGTAACAAAAACAGACCCTACACTTTACATCCAAAGTGTTTGAAGATCTAGATAAAAAAAAGGTTTGAGTTGTGAAATTAGTAGTATATGTAACTATCTAAAAAAGAAAGGGTTTTAAACTAGAGGCAGCTCAAGGAATATTTTTTAAGGGAGTTACTAAGAAACTTAAAATAAAAAAAAAAATTGAATAAAAAGAAAATTTGAATATATCGAGTTATTAAAAAAAAAAACTGCAAAGACATGAAGTTTTATAATTTCCTTTTTCGAGTTTTTTATATTTTGAAGTCATTATATGATAGATATCAGTTATCATTATCTATTGTAAATGTGGGTAAGCGTGACAATTTTATTTTGATAAGTTTATATATATATATATATATATATATAATATTTTATGCAATTTTCATTATCTATTTCTCATTGTTTTTATAAAAATGTTTTAAACTAAATGAAAAAACTCAACTCACTTGCACGGTATTAATTATTGATCCACATAACCACTCATGCATACATATATAATACACTAAGTGTCTATTTAACCAATCAATTTCATGAACAATCAGTCCCTTAAAAAAAAAAAATCTTGAACAATCACAAATTTTGTACTAAAAAGTTATTATAACATGATAACAATACACACATGTAACAAACCTTTATATTTTCTAATGATATAATTATATAAATTTATATTATATTTATACTATACATGAACATATTCACATACATCACAATTCACACAAATAATATTATAACAAAATAATAAAAAAATGCACATTTTGGATACACTCTCACTCACACACATATATAATATATATATATATATATTAAGAGCCAAAGCTGAGAGAAAATCTAATTAGATTTCAAATTAAAATTTAATTAGAATCTAATTTTGTGCTATGTGTTTCATCTAATTTAAGCTTTTAAATTTTTGTGCCAAGTGAGTTAATTTAGTGTAAAGATTGGATTTCAATTCGAGTTTAATTTTGTGCCGCGTGTCCCATCTAATCTATTTTTTTTTTTAATTTTTGTGCCAAGTGAGTTAGTTCAGTGTAAAAAATGAGTCCAATATAAATAAACCATATTAACCTAATCATATATTTAAATCTATATATAAAATTAGAGGAAGAGCGAGTTTGAATGATTTTGTATTTATGAACCATTTTTTTTGTGCAAATAAAAATAATTCAAATTTATAAGTCATTTATATAATATACTATGATTATGTGCAATCCATTACTAACTAGGTAATATATATATATATATATATAGAGAGAGAGAGAGAGAGAGAGAGAGNATATATATATATATATATATATATTTATGGTTTTACTAACCTAAACTTTACAGTTTGCACCTAAAAACAAAAGGAAAAAAAAGAAAAAGAAAAAAGAAAGTTTGATGAAGCTTTTGTTGAGCCCCAAACCACATGAGTAAAATTTTACTTTTCAACTTTTAATTGTTTTTTTTTTCTTTATAATGAATATAGACAGTTATTAGGTATTATTGGGTTTAAGTTATGATGGTTGGAACTTGGGAGTAGGAACATTGATTTAAAGTTTTAAACACGATTGCCAAGAACTATGTAGTTTAATTGACATATCTTTATGTGGGGCCAGAAAATCGGGTAGCCTCGGCCCACTTCAACCCAGGCCCAAATGGCCCACGCCGAGGTCGGGTGATGGGTCTGAGGATGACCCTATCCTCGGTCGTCCGAGACCTCAGTACGAAGAAGGGGCAAGCCCTGGGCGAACTGTCACTTTGGCATTGAATACGCTCACCTAACCCTTCTGGCCGCATTAATGGGAATGTAACCCCTTGACAGGGCGACATCGATTAGGGTGAACCACTTGAGCACGGATATGACCGTTGATGGGACAGACGATCAGGAGGGAAGCCAATGGATGATCAACAGGAGGAGGAAGAAAGGGATATATAAGAAAGGTGAGCAAAATGTAAAGGGGGTTCCTTTGGGGAGTTTTTGGATGAGGGGGAAGGGAAAACCTCCTTGGCCAATGGCCGAGGAGCATCCCCCAGTTGTAAATTGTTCTAAGTATTTTTCAATAAAAGAAAGAAAAGAGTTCATGCTTCGAAGACTCGAATCGGCCTACCGCTCTGCCTCCTACCAAACCAAGAGAGAGAGAGAGAGAGAGAGAGAGAGAGAGAGAGAATTTGGTTGTAGCCAATGGATGTATATCATTTATACTTGAAAATTTCTAAAAGATAAAAAATCAACAATGTAGGGGACTTGGGCTCGGATGTTCGGTACCGGCCTACCAAGCTTAAGCCGAGATCAACTTGAGTAGCTAAGGTTGGCCCAAAGGGATTGAAGTTGGCCGAAACCCTGTGAGGATGGGCCCGGCCTAACAATAAGTATGACAGGGACTAAACAGTATTGTTCGGGGAATACGTTACACGTTCAGGCAAATCTCAGCCCAATACTGACCTATAAGACAATGGGAAATCAACGAAAAGATAGATAGATTTAGATCATACTCTGGTACTGGTAGTGCCTTTAGGGAGTTTGCTACCGAATGCAATTTGGCGGTAGGAACAAGTTTCGAGCGAATCTTCAAAGGACATGATGTTCTCTAGGGATTATGGGTGAAAGTGGGAACACATGGGAACTGGTGAAAAGTAATGATTTGGGTCCTACTAAGGGGAGTCTATATAAAGGAATTGGGGCAAACAAAGAAAGGTTGGTTTTTTTGGGTTTCGAGAGGGAGAAGAGGAGAGAAGGCAACACAAAGAGAGAGAGAGAGAGAGAGAGAGAGAGAAGGGGGAAACACAGTGGGGATGAAAGCACAAAGAGAGCAAAGAAAGTAAGAAGCAGCATAAAAAGGGAAGAGGACACTAAGCTTGAAACCACAAGGATTCTAGAGGTTTGGCGGTCTAGGCTATGTTTGAAGCAAAACCTGTAGAATTGTAAAGAAGCCCACCAACAAATAAATTGGGAGCCCAAATCCATTGTCCTAAAAAGTAACGTTCATAGGTTTGGGGTACCACAAATAGCTATTTCATCAATTAAATGTTTAAATTTCAAGTTTTTAAGTCTAAAATTATACATAAAAAATAAGTTTATGGATTGAATAGTAAATAATATCTGATTCGCACAAAATTTGACATACATGTTAAGAACAAAAAAAAAAACATGTAGTGCATGTTTGGCAAAAATTAAAAAGTCAGATTATTTTACTATTCAACTTATTTTTGCTACTATTCATGGGCTCTGCTGTATCTTTTTGGTACTATTCATAGGTCCCACTATACTATTTCAATTAACTTTTACCTTTATTAACCGTACTTTCAGCAAAAAATTTTCAATTTCAACAAAATAAGAAAATCCCAAACAGACCCATAATCCAATTAATTGTTAGATTTTCAAAAATATATAATCATATTAATTTTTTTAGCGAGAGTTGTAGCCATTGGCTACAAACCTTGTCAACAAAATAAATAAGTAAATAAAGCATAAAAATAATTTGAACCTAGAGCATTAGTTGGGTGAACTGAAAAGCAAGCCATCTGAATTTCCTCCTTGTTGAGGACCCTTTTGTTAACTGAAACTCTAAAAGGCTTTCCACAATTCCAAGACAAAAGGCCCAAGCTATTTCGGGTCTGCATCACAACTCCACACCACTGAGGCCTAATTCTACCCCACTCAGGGTCCCACCAGAAAATAGGGCCATATTGCACTGGCTCACAACAAGACCCAATTAGTTACTCAACAAAACATAGATATTAAGATAAATCCAACACCAATGAAAGATAGCCCAACAACGATAACCAACCCATGGGCCTATCTTGGGAACAAAAGGCCCACAGGCATGAGGCTGACAAAAATGAAAAATCAAATAACTTCTTTTTTTACCTTAATTATGGTAGATACCAAAGTTACAATCAAATAACTTCAACATTTTTCATCAATAATAATAATAATAATAATAACTTCAACATTGGTAGAAGGATGTTTTTCTTTTATTTTTATTTACAGTGTATAAAATATTTACTTAATTTTCTAATTATGTTTTCTTGATAAATAAGAGTTTTGCGGTAGAAATTAGAAATTCACTAAAGCTAAAGAGATAATAGCATGTGGGTTTAGCTTACATCCAGTATTTTTTTAATAGGAATCTCCTTTTATTTTAATGAGAAACTGTCACATCACTCACTAACTAAATAAAATATAAAGATTAAAACTCACTACCACTTGTTATTGTCTATTTAAAATAAAAGGACACCTCTAGTTAAAAAAAGTACTAAAAGTAAGACAAACCCATAGTATTTTATGAAAAAATTTGTTAAAGTACCCACCATATTTAAATCTGAATTAAAAATCTCTTATATGTCTTCAGGGGGACTACCATAAATCACAAATTCACTAGCTAGATTAGTGCTCGTCCTTACTAATCCATTAGCACACCTTTTAGCTTTGCAAAAGTAGTGGTTGATCCAGACCTAGGGAAACAAGGAAACCAACATCCTACAACCATCCACAATTGGAAGAAACAACATTTTTACAGTAACTGGAGTTAGCAAGCAAGTCAACAATAAATTTTTGCATCTAATTCTATCTCTATTAATGTTATTTGTAACCACTATCACATTAAAAGACCATCTCTTAGAGCCCACAGCTTCGCTAAGGTGATCCCAATTTTTCATGAGAAATCCCTAACTCAAACTGATCACGAATAACATCCACGCCCCCAACCAAACTAGGATTTCCATAAACAAACGCATTTGACTTCAATTTAACCCATCCCATGCTAGGCCAATCTCATCTGATTATTTTAACTATTTGTTTAGTAGCAGCTCGATTGGTGAATAAATTATGATGGAATGACTTACATATGGCCAAATGAAAACAAAACCAACAGTGTTTTCTAAAAGTTATTTAAATATTTTATTTTTCATTAATTACTGTACTACCCACAACCTATATAATATATTTGAGAAAGTCTATAAACACAAGATGTGATAAATTGTAGTGATAGGTAAAACAATGATGTCGGTAGTATGAGCAAAACCCAATTATAACCAAAAAAAATTTATCACTTCAACTGTTGTAAAAAATGTTGTAAAAATTTGTATATAGTTGATATTTCTCTCTCTCTCTCTCTCTCTCTCTCTCTCTCTATATATATATATATATATTAATAGCAAAAGCTTAGAGTGAATCCACAAAAGAAACAAACTAGGAGTGTGTGCTACTACTGTCTATAATGTCTTTCCCTTCCCCACCCTCCCCCACCCTCACCCCCACCATCAACCCCCCCTTCTCCCTCCTCCCCCCTTCCTACCATCGGCTGTACCACATATTCCTTCCCTCCCTCCCTATCCGTTTCTATTCCCACCTCAACTCCTACCTTTTGGTTTGCCTCCATACACCTTTTGTCATCCCTCTATCCCTTCTAGTTTTTGCCCATCGTCTCACCCCTTACAATCATCCTCTTTGCCTATTAAACCTTCTGTACCTACACCTCCACAGTTACCCGCTATCTCCCTACCTAAAACTGATACCATTATCTCCCTACCAAAAACTGATACCAAACCAGCTTCAAACCTTTTTACCTCTCCCACTGTATCGGTTCAGGGGGTAGAAAGTTTCCTTTCCGTATTGATGCAAAGCTCTTCTCTTTTTCTTTCAATGGTGGGCGACATGATTCTTATGCTATTCATGAGAGCAGCCGGCATGTCAAGCATACTATCTGGGTAGGACGAAAAGGATTGGAGTGGATCCTTTCTTGCTTTGCTGATATTCGTGATTGGGTTCCGGGGAAAGTTTCCTTGTGCAGACGGTTCCGGGATAATAATAAGTTGTTGGAATTTTGTGGAAGGTCGAATAAGGCTGGTGTTTTTGTGGTCATAGCTGAATACTATGGCGGGGCTCGCCGAGGGTGTGTTATGATACCAGCAAGTTCCAATCGTGCAGGTTGGTCTTTGTTTCAGAGAGAGATGAGGGAATTTTTCACTGGTGCTAAACCAGTTTCTATGGCTGAAGCATCCTCCAAAAATGGTGGTGGAGGAGGTGGTCAGTCTACTGGTGGTGACCGGAGTGGGAAAATTTTGTCTGCTGTTGGTCATCAGCGTAAGTTTAGGAATTTTGAAAAATTTGGAGCTATTTTGGAACAGAACAGGAGTCCTGGAGGCCATGCAGAGAATGGTTTAGTTTTAAAAGGCAAAGTCTCAGTCATAAATGGCAGACCCACGCGGACTTGTACTTTTAAGTTGAACCATGCTTCTTTGGCTTTGAGAGTGTGCAAAATGGAGGGCGGGAAACGTTATGTGACTTACCTGGATGCCAAGGATTTCAGCTGGCCCAAGGATGTAAGTGGCGGGCCAGAAATTATTAAACATTCTGGTGGCTTGCCGAAGCCCAGCTTGTGGACTCTGCCGAAGCCCAGCTTGTGGACTTTGATTTTCCACTTAAGGGCATTTTGGTCAAACCCATAGCCTTAAAGGATTCTACTGAGGATCACGTTTCATGGGCTGTAGGGGAGAGCTCCAGAGCAAGCCCGAGGAAGGTTCCTGGGTCGCCGGTGCCAGCAGCAGTTCCGGCGAGAACGATGGTGGTTACCGGGTCGCCGGTGTCTGCGGATGCGCCGGCGAGTGCGACGGCGGGGTCCTTTCTTGCGTTTTCCGGCGCGGTGGTGACTAATCGGAGGATGGGGGACGTGACCCATACTCCGATAGCTGGTGACGGCAAGGCCGATGCTACCCATAACTCTTTTTCTCCTCTGTCGGGTCTGGGTAGTGGGGATGATCTCTGTTTTGGAGAGAGAGATGACTTTATGGTGGTTTCAGGTGAGAAGGGAGGAGATTGGAGTAGTCCTAATGCTGAGCCTGTAGTGCCGAGCCAAGTGGGTGGGGTTCAGGTGCTTCAGGATGGGCATGAGCATCTACTGAGTCAGTGGAAGCACAGTGTGGTTAGTCCTAGTGGTCTTTTTCATGGTGAGGATGAGAATGGTTTTTTGGAATGCTCACCTCTTTCTAAATGGGATCCCAATGGACATAAGGAGTTGGAGGTGATCCAGGAAGGTGATGAGGGAGAGTTTCGGGGGTCAGCGGAGGAAAATTCAAAATGGGTCTGTAATCTGATGAAAATTTTTTGTAGAATTGTGGGTTTTCCTATTGTGAAGCACGAAGATCAATGCTTGGCTCTGTTTCGTCTTCTTGAACAAGACTGTGTTGATGTTGTCAGTGTTGGGTCTTCAAATGGTAATGTGAACTCTAAGCAGAAAGGGCTTAGGGAACTCAAAGGTTTGTTTTCCTCTATTAATTATGATGGGGTTGCATCTAAGGGGAGGAACAGAGACCTCTCAGTAGGTACGGGGGTGATTGCTAGTTTTAAATGAGTTTACGACTGCTTTCTTGGAATGTTAGGGTTTAAATAATCCTCAGAAGCGAGAGGTATGTAAAAATCTTCTCAAGGAGTGGAAGTGTGATATAGTTTGCTTTCAAGAAACTAAGCTATCTTCTTTAAACTCTTTTGTTGTTCGAAGCCTTTGGGGTAGTCCATTCCTAGATTGGGTTGTTCTAGATGCAGTCGATACTGCAGGGGGTGTTACTGGTTTGA
>NW_027070121.1:370657-379067 GCF_002906115.3 Quercus suber
AAAAAAAAAAAAAAAAAAGAAATAAAAATACCATTAGTTCATTAATTCATTTTGTCTAGTCCTAGTTATTATTGACTACTTATTTTTTTTTGAGAAAGGTATTATTGACTACTTGACTTGTCCTCCTTATGTCTTTAGTATTTTATTGTATTTTATATGGTCATGACTGGTATTCGATTTTAAATAAAATTAGATGGTTAGGATTTAGTTAAATATAAGATGAATGGTTAGATTAAGGGTTGCTGAAATCTATTATGAATAACCATTTTTGAATCATATTGTACACAGGTTTCCTTATCTAACTTATGAAATTTCATATTTGAAAACGAATCTTTGAGCCTAGAATTTGAATTTTTACTATTACAACTACAACCTCATTTTCTTCTACAAGTTGTAATCTTCTTGAACCCTTCTGTAAGAGTTTTTTTTTTTTTTTGAGAAACCTTTTGTAAGAGTTAATTTGCTTGAAATTTGGCATTTTCTGTCTGGCTCATATTAGATCTACAGTAGATCTAAATTCTCTTTACCTCATCATTTATCCTGTATTATTTTGGTGAAAGTGTTGCAGAAGAGTCAATGATCTTTAGGTCAATTGGTGATTTCTGAAGTCTTTCGTGTTTCTAATAAAGATATTTAAGTTTTAGATCTCTTTTACTTAAAATGTATAAAAGAAAAAGGGGGTGTGGATGGACCGACTTGTAGGGTTTTGTGTTTTACTTTAAAAACAAGCTGTCTTAAAAACCATCCCCCTTGCATCACCCCAACCCAAACTCTTCTTTTATGACATTATTACTAATCACTAACTCCAACCAAGGGAGCTTCCTTGATTAAACTAATATTCGACGAGCATAGCCACAATTCCATGAAATCAGATTTGGCCTCTAAAAAATCTTTTTGTTTATACGTTGCACCAAAATATAAATATCATCATACCGACCTCGTTACTGGAACAATTTAAGTAATGCTACTGTAGTCCCTAACATGGACAAACGTGGATGACTAGTGCTGAAACAAGTTGTTCTATCATTACAACAAATACAATGAACTCTTCATAACAATCACTTTCTTACACTAAAATCATGTGAACATACTTTTAACAGAATTACAGGAACTGAAGATGGCATGGATGTGATGGAACTCATGAAAACTCAGTACACAACTTGTGGCTCAAACTCTGCAAAATCGAGAGATCCAGACTCAATTGGTGGCATTAGATATGCAGCCAGGAGCTCAGAGGCCAATGCTGCAATAAGTGGTATCCTCTTCAAGTTCTTCACAAAGGATGCGTCCTCAGTCTCCCCAACAGCAAGCAGCTTCTCGTTAATCTCCACCATGCGATCCAACTTCCTCTTGAATTCCGGGTTCTCAACATCTAGCACAGCTGGGAAAATTCTAGCTGTTGTGCGGTTTGTCTGCATAAACATAATTTTAAACACCCAACTCAAATGATTGAAAATTCAAGATTCTATATTATGGTATATGTCTGACTGGTGTAGACAATGATGACAGCCCAAGGAATGCAAGAAAATAACTGAAAATTTGGAATCCAACAAACTTTTGGGTTTGGATTAGAATTTATAATCCCTTTCCTTTTCCTAATTCATTTAGCATTTGAGTGGCACAAAAAATGGCATGAAATAAGAACGAAATGAGACATACCATAGAATTGAAAATGTAGCATACTAGTATGTAGTTAAAGATCACAGGCTCACCTCAATGATGACATGCATATCAAATTCTTTTGTGTTGAGTCCAATGCCTTCATAGAAAGCTGTGCGTTGGCAATCATTGAGGTACATTGTCACGTAAACCTGCAAGGTAAATTCATGAAGTTGTGAGAGAAATATCGAAAATTAGGGAGTAATAATTTTAGTATGAACAATTCTAATAAGGTTGGTTCTCAAAAACAGAGGAAATAACCTCAAATTAGGAATTCAATATGTTGCTTTCCGTGTAACTTTTAGTAGAAGCTAGAATTGTGATTGAAAGTTGGAATAAAAATCAGGGTAAAATGCACCCACACCCCCTATGGTTTGACGCTGTTATTTTAACACTGCCTTTCCATTTTTCTATCACACCTCTTATGCTATCCAATTTCTCTGATCAACTACTTGCATCCAATTTCTTTTAAATCATTAACTCAAATTGGTTACAACAGATGCACATGATCACACACATTGTCATCTCTTTCTAATCCCACCCCTTGTGTTATCCAAATACTCTCATGTAACTAATTTTCGTTGATTGCATAAGTGGATGGGTGTAGTTGATCAAAAGAAATAGGCTATGATGTGGATTTAGTGAAAAAGAACCTGAAAATCCAGTGTTGCCAAGAGTACTGCAACAAATCACATGTGGTGTAACTATATTTTACACTAAAAATTAATAACTCAGATTCATTTAATTTCTCAGGACTACTGCATATAATTGCAAACTTCTAATATTTATTCTTTTCATTTGTTGTTAAGGTTTTATCTGGCCTTCTTTTATCATTGACAGACAAACTTTGCATTTGAAAATAAATCAGAAGAGTCAGAGTAAATTGTTAAAAATGGAAAAGTACCGATAGGCAGAAGAATCGGGACCACAACTTTGCTTTCCAGTCATTGAGAAATTGTGGCTGGGCCTTCATCAATGCAGAGAAGAAATCACCATGACGGTTCTCATCCTGGCACCAGTTCTCAAAATACTCGAAAATGGGATAACATTGGTACTCGGGATTGGCCTTGAGATGTCTGTATATGGTTATGTATCTCCAGTATCCGATTTTCTCAGATAGATAGGTAGCATAGAAAATGAACTTAGGCTTGAAAAATGTATACTTCCTAGCCTTTGTTAGGAAACCCAAGTCCAATGCCAAGTTAAAATCAGACAAACCCTTGTTCAAGAATCTGCATATTATATAACAATTTGACATTTTTGTTAGCAGGTACATACATACGTACACAGTATGTACAGAGAGAGAGAGAGAGAGAGAGAGAGAGTTGGCTTGCATACCCAGCATGTCTTGCTTCATCCCTGGACATGAGAGAGAAAATCTCAGCCACCACTGGATTGGTTTTCTGCAGGATCAATCCACAAAACAATCAAATAGAAGCCTAATACTATTGGAATAAAGTTTTATTAATCCAAACCAAAAGAAAATTGGAAGGCCTTCATTTTGCTTAGAGAGGAGACAAATCTAGACATAACTGTCATAACATCCCTTTCAGAGAACAGCTAATTAGTAAAAGCCACCAATCAAATTTAGCTTCTAAATCAAATAGCAGGTCAAAATTCTAAATCACTAAGCCAGAAGCTCGGTTAGATTTTCATCCCAGAGGACAATGTTTCACCTCATTCACAATAACCACTACCATAAATTGGATGACAAATAAGAGGCAATTGACTGAAGTTGAATTCCATAGAAATATATAAAGCTTCTTGTTTCTAAACTTCCAAAATTTTCCCTAGTAATTAAGAAAATTTATCTATCAATACTTTGACCAATTAATCTTAAATAGTACAAGAAATTCAAATTCAGTGAAATTTGCAGGCTTGAAGAGGGAGAGAGGGGCATACCTTAAGCCTTCTTCCAAGCTCTTTATAGAGAAGGAACCCAGAGAACTCAGCAGTGCAGGACCTCTCCAAGAACTCCACAAAGATTTGCCTAAGAGGGCCTTGCAATTTGTCAGCAGCCTCCTTGAACTCCTTGCTCCTCACAAAGTGTGTCTGGTTGTAGTCAGTCTTGAATTCTTGCAGCAGAGCTTCAAACTCAGCCTGGTTGAGGTTCTTGTTGATCTCAGTGTTGAAAAGGGTCTCCATTTCATCAAAGTCTGTGGTGTAAAACCTTGGTGTCAAAAGGGTCTCCTTAATGGTAGTTTTAGCAGCTTTCTTGCTAGGCTTGGCAGTGCGAGTAGGTGGAGGAGGCTGTGAAGTGGCAGTCATTTTGATGGTGGTGAATTTTGAGTATGAACCACTTCTCAAGTTGCCAAATTTGGGAGCTACACTGCTAAATTTGGAGATGGGTTTTACAAGTGCCATTTCTGCTGCCATTTTTTGGAGCAGAGTTTTGGCAAAGCTGTGGTTAGAGTTTTAATGAAGTGAAGTACTGTGTCTGAGGTGAAAGACTAAAGGGGCGGGGAGGGATAAGATGTGGCTGACAGTGATATAATCTCATCCGATGAAATCTGTGAAAATGAATGGGTACGTGACACGTGGTTGGTGATTTTAGTCCTCTCCTGATTACTTGTTTGTTGATTGGCTGTGTTGATGAGGTTTGGGTGAGCTCCTGTGGCCTCCTTCATTTCAAGTGATGGATTTTAAGGCAGTTGGTAATGTGGTTTCTAGTAATGTTCTCTGTATTTTTTGAAAATATCGTATGGATAAAAAGTGTATAAAAATATGTATAATATTATTTAAAAATTAAAAATTGTTGCTAAAAGACAATTATCAAACGACCCCTAAAATTTGTTTTTTTTAGATATTTCTCTTGGGCAAATTGTTCTCGAATCTTACCTATTGTTTTGTTTTTTAAATTTTTGCCCAAAAATAAAGGAAAAGTTTGGTTTAGAACGTATCAAACTTTATCTAAACTATTTCTAAACTGGTGTGTAGCTATGTGCATATGCACATGTACAATTAAAATAAAATCACAATTATATGATTCAAATTAATTTTTTTTGAGAAAATGTTCAAATTATACATGGTATCAGTTTACACTTTTTTAAACAATACATTTCTAAAATATAAAATAGTTTCTCATTTATATATATATATATATATATATATATATATATATATATATGATTTAGAATTAAATTGGTTTTAAACTTTTCGGTTTTTGCATACAATAATTCACTTGCTACAAAAATTAAAAACTTAGATAGATGTGTGGCAAAAAATTGGACTTCAATCGAAATCCAATTTAAAATCTAATTGGATTTGGACTTTTTGACTTTTATACTCAATAATTCACTTGACACTAAATTAAAAATTAAATATGATACATGGTGCAAAATTAAAAATCCAATTAAAATCTAATAGGTTGTAAGACTTGATTGTTAAGAGATACCAAACAGTAAGTACTTTTGACATCTGGGATCAATAATTCATAAGGATGAAGAGATTGAAGAGGACGCAAATCATAGGAAAGAGCATGGTAGATGAAGAGGAGAAGCACATCAAGAGTATTGTGGGATTGTAGATACCTACTAAGTTAAAAGGGAAAATTTTGTAAGACAACTGTTAAGACTAACTATGCTCTATGGTATTGAATTTTAAAGTTACTGAGAAGAAACATGTTCATATAGTAAGTGTAACTAAAATGAGCATTTTAGATGGATAAGTACAAACACAAGGAGAAATGAGATTCAATATGAAGAAATCCGCTTAAAGATAGGGGGTGGAGAATCGCTTGAGATGGTTTCGTAATGCGCAGAGAAGAGTGATTAATGCACCAATGAGGAAAAGTGAGTTATTTGAGTCAAGTCTATTAAGGATCTATAGCCAACTTCAAAGTTTTGAGACTAAGAGTTGATTATCGTATCTTAGGTAGACTTCCATATATGCATAATCTTAAGCTATTAAGTAAAGCAAGAAAGCCTATGAAATCAAATCAAGAATAAGGCATAAGCTATCCTTTGTCTCAGGTATAAGCTATCAGACCAATAACTCATTTATTCAATAAGGAATTATCAAACGGTAAGTGCAAAAGGACACATTCAACAAAAGGTGCATTTCAGATTTTCAACTCCAATCAGTAATATCAAACAGAAAGTGCGAAGCAGCACAAAGTACATATTCAAGAAAAGATGCTTCTGATATATCTACAAAATTGTATTAAAGAAAATTAACAAAATTTCTTTGATTTAGATTTTTATTCTGGAACGAAGAATATTAAAGAAAAATAGTCCACTTATTAAGCCTCAAACAAAAATTTGCCAATATTGAGGCGAAATTATTCCATAATTTTTCAATCAAAACGACAAAACCAGAAACCCGTTTCCTCTTATAATCCTTCACTTTCTCTCCAACCATACATGCAAATAAACCAAACCCAGTTCAATTATCAATCAAACAAACGCATCTCAAAATCAGACAGCGCTTCAACACCCAAGATAAAGAAAAACCCAATTCTCATTTTCAATCAAACAAACCGATTTACCAATAGAATCATTGAAAGCACCAAAAAGAGCTAACCTGCGCCGGGATTCTAGCACCAACATTAAAGATGAAATGCCTGAAATCACCAGAAATTGCATCAGCCAACACAGTGAGAGGATTGTAGGCTCCACCTTTGGTTATCTTGCCCAAGAAAGCAAAGAAGAACAAAACAACAATAGAGAGCATGCACTTGATAACCTCGCCACTAGGTTCATGGCTGCCCAACCCCAAAATTTTGTACACAAAAATACTAGTCAAAGTCCCTGACCAAACCCACATGAAAGAGATTATAAAATCTGAGACCAATAAACCAACCCCAGCCATTTTTTTTTTCCAAACAAGGATTCTGGGTTTTTTTTTGTTTTATAACTGTTTTTGGGTGTTGGTTAGGATTTAAGGACACAACCTGTTTCTATGTTGGCGTGGAGAAAAATCTAGGAAAAGTAAATGTAAACGCTTTCAACTCATGTTGGAAGATTTTTTAGATAATGACTATGAATGATTCTAAAGAAAAGCCGAGATTCCATTCGGTTTTAGAAGCGAAATTTCGTGTGTTTGTTAGTTTTAGCGTGTTGTCGTATGCTATATTCTCCGTGTTGGCAAGTGGATACATTAATGGGTCCCCACATTAGGGCTTTCGTGGGTCATGATGCATGATTCGTGAGTCATGATGTTAGGTTTGGTTCAAATTCAAACACTTTACCGGACCGGCCGATTCGACCGGTTCAATTGAAAACCGAACTCTAAGCCGATCCAATTATCTAGAATAATCGAAAATGGCAGAAAAACCAAGTTCAACAGGAACCGTAGGTTTGACCGTAAAAACCGATAACAATATGGTTAAACCGGTTCTGTTAAATATAAGAAAGATGAGAATCAGTGGCGTTGTTTTTGTTAAGTCGGCATCACCTACAATGACAGCGGCAACGAAAAACTGGACTGAGCTTGTCGATCTGAACATGGAAGTCAACGTCGAAGTCTAGATCTCTCAGTTGCAGGCTTGCTGCTGTTGGCTTGGCTACACCGTGTTACTGCTTTTCTAATGGGTTTCTCACTCTCTCTTTTTTTGGGTTTTAGTTTTACATACAAAGAGGCATTCGTGTGATAGAAATGAGAATATGGACGTTGAGATTTGAGACTGATGAGCGAGTGGTGGCTATTGTTTTGTTTTTCATTTTAATATATTTTATTTAGAGAGATGCTATGTCTATAACAATTTTACAATATTTTTACATCTACAATATTTTTACAATATTTTTACAACAAATCACAGGTGGTTAGTTGTTATTGGTTTAAATTTGAAACTAACACTAAGATTACTTTTTTTTCCTCAACAATAACAATAAATAACGACCTGTCACTTAAAATTTATTGTAAAAATATTGTAGACATATCATTTTTCTTTTATTTATGATATGCCGTCACTTAGCTGGCAAGCATTAAAGGGAGTAAAAAAATTATAAAATAATAAACTTCTATACACCACACAATGTCTGCCATGATTTGGTTTTGGAGTTTTTTTTTCCTTTTTTTTCTCTCGATGTTTGTAATAACTTGGTAAAGATAAGGCAGATTTGAAATAACTTATTTAGTTGAAATTGAAATTTTTTTACTAAAAGTACTGTAAATAAACCTAAAAGATAGTTGAAATAAAACAGTGAGATCCATAAATAATACCAAAAAATACAATGGGACTCATAAATAATAGTAAAAATAAATTAAATAATAAAAATGTTGGTGTAGGGACTCAATTTGGATTGACCCTGAGTACGAATGGGTTTTCAGCCCAATCAAGCCCAAACAATAAATTTTTAGAGTATGGGTTCAAGAACTAGTACTGTGTGACAGGAAAGGTTCTACTCCTCCAGTAATAAGGGATACTTTTGGTTTACTCCTAAAAAAACTCTCCTCGGCTCTTTTTCAGTCAGTCTCTCTCTCTTCGTTCTTTCTTTTTTCTGCCAGAAGAAGCCCCCCTTACTTCCTTCGTTCCTATGTTTTATACTCCGTTTTCCCCCCGTTTCCATCGTACACGTGTAGTTCTTATCTTGGGAGCTCCTTTCTGTCCCATCCAGTACCTACCGGAACCTTCAGCTTAGTGGCCATAAAGCTGCTTAGTTACTGTTCAGGTATCACCTCCACATTAATGCGGCCAGACTGTTAGCTGGAAAGCATTTAATGTGGAGGTGATGGCCTTAAAAGATATTTGCTACCTTCCCCGACGCCTCCTTAAGCTATATCCAATTTCCAGTTCAGATATAACTTGGCG